>NW_010194116.1:2218-39888 GCF_000695765.1 Mesitornis unicolor | reverse complement strand
GATGTCACGGCCTGACCTGCACCATCGCTGCTGCAGGGTTGTCACAAGGTGAGCACCAGAGTGGCATCACCGTGCACCTAAGCAACGTGGTGGGAGCTTGAGAGTTTCCTAGATGTCAGTGTTAGGAGACATAATATCCTGAAAATCTCTCTTGCAAATATATTTTGGGTTATACTCCCGAGAGGTTTTTTTCCTTGGAGAGAATCCAGGGCTCATTCTTGTAGACTATAAATTCTTCAGTGCAAAGATTATTTTCCTTTTATGTCTCGCATAAACCTCTTGCCACTCTAAACTCAGTCCAAGTCAAGTAATATATTATCATATGAAAACATCATTTACATTCAATCAAGGTTCCTTTTATTCTCTCTCAGAAAACTCAGACATCTGAAAACCGGATGGGGTAAATCACACAATACTGACTATCTGAAGGCCTCTGGCTACAGGCCAGCCAAAATCCAGCGTTCTGCCCCGTGACATCCCACCTACCTACTGTTCATGATCTTTCAGTGGTACAAAGGTGCTACAGGTTTGGCCCATGTCAGAGTAAGAGTTTAGCTGGGGAATGTGGCCCCATCTGAAAAATCAAGGCAAAACCACACAAACATCCAGTGGGGGGGGAAAATACAGTGAGGAAACTTCTGAAGTACAAGTCCTGATGATCTTGTGAATTCCTGTAGTCTGCACAGTATTAAGGATCATTAAAATGAAAACATTCTGTCATTATAGCCAGGAAAGGGATGTATACCACTTATATGATAATACTTCGAAGCTACATAGAAGTTCATGAAATATGGATGTGCTTATATGCAACACACTCTACCTTAAATTTGTAATGCTAAGTAAAGTAACTACCTGCAGAATATGCATTCACTCAAAAACATTTAAGTGGTGAAGGCTTACCTTGATTTACCATAGGTTAGTACTTCATTATTATCCTATTATTGTGACATTTTGCCATGCTTGTTATGCAGATATTCTGGCATTGGGTCTTCTAATATTTATATCGATAGATGGGAGGTCATTGAGGTTCAGCTCTGGGTCATTTTCTGCTCCTCCCTTTTCTTGACATCTATCTTTTCGATTCCTGCCTAAATCTTTGGATGCTCTACTTTAGAAACTGCATCAAAATTATGCATGCATTTGCTATATTTGAACATGCACTATACATGCAGATTATGTGGGATTAGTGTTATTTGATAATTATATTTTTACAGTTTAACAATTTTACATACTCATTTCCACAACCACATATACAATACGGTATCCAAACACATAGAAAATTAATTTCTGTTGCAAAGAGTTTACAAACTAAGGCTACACATGTTTCGCTTTGTACGCTGTGGACGTCAGTGCAACCACTTCCCACACGTGAAGGTCAGCACAGGTATAAACCTTTGAGTCTGCAGCCTAGACACTAACTGCACTAAATGAAAGGAGAAGGTGATCGTAATGAGAGAATTAAAAAATACATCCTGAACCCATAGAGGGTTAGGGCAAAGACTAAGAGACTTTGGATTTATCATTTTAATATGAGTTTATATGGCTGGATTATGACTTCAGGTTACAACTGTTGTGAATTGTCAACTAAGCATACGAATTCACTGAAACAACCCAGAGTAAAACACACCTTATTAGAAAATGAACTGTAAGAGATTTAATAAAAATAATGGTGTCTTAGCTATAAAAGACTTCTCTATTGCTCATTGGTGCTATGTAATTGCTTTAAAGTGTCTTGTTTTTGGAAGGAAAGAAATAAAATACTGAATATTTCAATGAGCAAGAGAGAACTGGACAGATCCTGCCATGTTGGTGGACCAGACCCAAGGCACGCTAAGCGCTGTCACTGCCATCCCCTTTGGCTCGCTTCCCTCAGTGGCAGGAGCTCCAGCCCTAGTATGAATTTGCAATTCAGCTCCTCCTGAGCTAAACGGGCTGACATTGCAAACGTTTAACATAAAATGCAGCTTGTGCACTCAGATGTCCTGAGCACGAGGTGTTACACAGGCTGAAAGTTCAGCCTCATGGGGTATCAATGCATTTTTGGAATGTAGGAATTAAACTTCAAGTACTACTATCCCTCAGCAGAGGCTGTCTGTAGCACAGCTTCCAGCTGTTGGGGTGCCCCATGGATTTAGGGATGCTTGGAAAAGTTATGGTGAAGTCTCTGGCTCTTCCAGTTGCCCAGGGGATTTGGTGTGTTGGGAGTTAGTCATAGATGGACTGCATGGAAAGCTCAGCCTTGCTTTTGCTGATGCTTCTTTTCATTGCCAGTAAGGGACATATTAAAGCTTTCAAATACTGTTATCTCAGTCTCAGTGAGGAGATTTTGTTGAGGGTGTCTGTTGAGGACTAAACCCAAATCTGGTACTTTACCAGGACCCTGACGCCAAGCCCTGCCCTAGCAGAGGGTGGTATGTAATTGCACAGACAAGAACTGATAAGGAAAAATCAAAGACAAACTCTGTTCCTCCAGTCTGATACATCTATAAACACTTTTTTTTCTCTTTACTTGCAACTTTCTTTTCTTGGGTTTATTTTTTGAAGTCTGTTTCTCCACAGGAAGTAGAATGGATGAGCAAGTGTTTGATATTATCTGCCCCTTGCTGTGGAAATTGTCAAAGACATGCCATGACAAATGCCACCACTCTCCTGTTTCATAGACAAGAGCATTAGTTGCCGGTCACACACACTGGTGGTGTATATTACCAGGGAAGTAAAGCTGGCTTTTACCCAGATCCACATCTGTGGGAAAAAAAAATGCCTGTGCATTCCTTTGTGAAAACCAAGATCAATGACTTAGTCCTTTTAAGTCTTATGTGCAAGGTAAAGCTACTCTTTCACTCTGTGATCATGTCAAGCGGAGAGAAATACACACCTAGTGAGGTCATGGTCAGTTCAGGAAAAATATGTTAAAGAATAAATCACCTGCCTTTTCTCTCTCTGTGTGGTGGTGGTGGGTGGTCTTTTTGGTAAAGAAAAAGAAACTAAGTGCATGATTACTGTATCTGGATTAAATATAATGAAAATGAAAAATAATGAGAAATTTTTTCTATTAATTTTTAATCAATGTGATATTTCTACTACTTGCTTCCTGGAAATTCCAGCTCTCTGGTGAAGGCAAACTGCTTCTGGCTTGCTTGGCACATGCATTTAAATGTTGTCAGCTGTGTTTTGCAGCACAGCCCCATAGGCTTCCTAGTATTGATGGCAGTGTGAGGGTGAGAGATTCATGGAGCCACTATGGAGAAACTGGAAACCAGGGTGCACTGTGCTTTTGGGGGTAGGAGGGGCACTTCCCAGCTCAGATATCTGCCAGGAGATGAGTGCAATTGCCCCCAGGTTATGAATGCTAGTTTATTACCAGGAAAACCAAGAAGTCATCTTGAAGATGCTAATTGAGTGAGAACCAGATCTGTATGCAGATCTCCCAGAGCAGTAACCACAGCAAAAAGCTGGTGGAAAACCATGGGTGTCAGTGCTGGGGAACAGTCAGGTGTTGGCTTTGGCCTCTGTAACAGACATGATCCTTGGGCAGTGTTTTCCACCTCAGATGGCCTCAAAGGGTGGGAGGTAGTGAGGATGGTGCTGGATACCTCTGATCCCATACACACATGTCCAGCTTGAGGTGGCAGCTGCTCCAGCAGCTCCCTAAAGGCCAACTTGCCTAACTCTTTACTGTTATTTTAGTTTGTGAAGAATGGGGAAATATGAGAACAAATGAAGTAATAATGTCTTGAACAAGTAGGTAATAGTTACCGGTAATCCCGAACCTTCAGTCCCTGCCAAAGGAACACAAATACTGAGATTTTAAAAATCTGTAAGTACCTTGAAACCCCTAAAATGTCATACTTAGCATAGTTTTTACAAGTCTCAGCTTCAAAGCCTGAATTTCTAATTTTTGCTGCCTTTTGGCTTTACCTGCAGAGCAACTGAGAAATAAGTCGTGATACTGACTGCAGAGGTACCAGTGACTTTCTAATGTTTTGCAGTAACTTTCTGTGTAGACAGGACTTCTGTGCTGAGCACCTTTTCATTTAAGTTGATCTGTGTCTGGAGTGAACTAAGGAAGCCATAAGCCACTTCAGGAAAAAAAATGCAGTATCTTGGAACATCCACATTTGAGGGTTTGCTCAGGATCAGCTTTTCTGCTTTGACTCCACATCTACACATAATCTGATTTTATTGTCCCATGTAAACAAGCACTGCTTCTTAAGATGTTAAGTAATACTGTGTAATTAAGTATTTCAAGTTTGGTTTTTTTATTTATAGAAAATCCTGATCTTGTCTTTAGTTTGTGTATCCCTGTATTTAACTTAGACTTCGAAGTAATTTATTAAAATTAACACTGGGAAAGATCTCCCTTCTTGGTCCTAGGACATAGCACAATATTCCAGTCTGGGGATCCTAACTGCTGCTACAAAATATACAATAGTTAATAGGTGGCTGAAATGAACACTTTGCTTTCTGCATGTAGATCTATTCTTCCAGCTTTGTGCACCCAAGGTTGAGATTTGGATCTCTCAGAGAGGAGGTTTGCAAAATCATTGTTAGCTTGATTGACTCTTTATTAAAATTGCAAGACCGGTCATTAGAGGAAAGGCAGTACTTATAATCCATCTACATCTTATGTCAGGCCAACTCCAGAGCGTCACAAAATCCCACTTGGAAAAGAAGTGTAAAGGAAGGTGGCTGTGAGCATGGTTACATGGAGTCTGTACTGGCTGAAGGACAAACAGTGTCAGTTTGGAGACAGATAATCAGTAGGGGTCTTCAGCCTCATTTTATGTAATGAACTGAAACATGGGAAAACAGCACATTAATACAAGTTTTTTCTGAATTGTGAGGGGTTGCAACATAGTAAAACTTAGGTTGTTTCAATATGCAGTTAAAATGACTGCAAAATGAATACCCTAAGATAGATAATCAGCTGAGGGAGGAAAAGGGATTTAGGAAGTCATAATGACATTGGGCAAAGTTGACACTGTAGAAAGCAAAATGACTATAATGTAGGCGTGCAGAGCAAGAGCACAACAAAAGCACCCCAGTTTAGTGCTCTACGTGTAAGTGTCACGGGTAGCTGTCTCTTTAATGCCACAGATGGTGGCACCATTAAAATATTGAGGACATTTTGTCCTGAAGGCTGGAATTTTCATAAATGTTCTGTAGTTGCCACACTGTGCTTCCAGTGAGGATCCTGGGAGTTTTGCCATTGATTTTGATGGGAGTAGATTTGAGCCATTGCTGAGATCTTTCTAAAATTGACCCGTAAAACACGAAGGACACTGACAAGTTAATTTGGCCTTAAAGGTAGGCAGTAAGAATGATTAGAGTGATTAATTTAAGAGACAGTATTAAAATAATTGACTATATGTTGGCTGCATGGATGTTTGGCTAGATAATGGCTTAAGCATCAGTTATCTGTGGGTAGCACTAAAAATCTGCAGTGCTAAACATGCATCAGGAAGGTCTTAGGTGGGAAACATCTGGAGTGAAAAACCACTAAGCAAAATAAAGGTTGAAATTCAAAATCCTTTCCCAGGATGAAGGTCACCTGAGGACTATTCTTCAAAAAGAAGTGCTAGTTTTTAAAATACAGTGAACACAGCACACGAGATTATGATATAGCAGTGTCTAAGTTAACTCTTTTCTGGTCTCAGTTATTCCATAGGAATGTATTGGATATATATATTTGTGAGCAGGGGTTAATGTATTTTGGTTAACTGATGACAAATATTTCTCATACCAGATGCAAATGAATAATTTCACCTTTTCTTTAATTTTTGAGTGTCTGTACTTCCCTAAATCCCTGATGTTATTCTGCCATAATAGGGGTTTAAGAAGACAGTAGATGCTCAGCTTCTTTTATGAGTGGTGACATTTAGGGACAGGAATGTGTAAAGACATCTTCAAGTCAGCAAAAAGCAGTCAGTTGGTAGCTTTGTGTTATTGTTCACAGATGGAGAATATTGGACTCATCTCTCTCCGACAGATTTCCTCTAAAGAGATAATATCCTTCATGGAAAATAACTGGGTATGATTTGTCAGTACAGCTAGAAACACTATTTAGGAGAATCTGAATGCAGGTGTTAAATTTAGCTTTCATCTGAGGTCTGCTCATGGACACATTGTTAAATATGGCATTTTACATCTCACTGCAAACCACCCTGTGCTGCCAAAAACTTTTCAGGGCTGATTGTCATTGATGCCCATTGGTATGAAAGGACTTTGCAGAAAATGATGCCCTGCCTGACAGGAGATGAATGGTGTAAAACTCTGTTGTAGATTGCTTCCATCAAACCCATCACATAGAGGTGATCTGGGGACATCAAAGGGTAAACTCGTGGCTTTCATTAAGAACGAAACTAGGGTGGTACAACACTAAGACATTGAAAATTGTTAAATCCAAGTCAAGGGGAAATTCAGATGTCTTGCTCCTCAGATAACTGCTTTGGTTTATTTTATATCCTTATTTAATGTTACATATTTCATATCCTCACCCCAACCCAAATAAATAAATAAATAACCCAAATATATTCACAAATACAGTGAAATTTGCAATGCAAAAAAGGTCACAGTGTTACTACAAATACAGAAATCACTATTGCATTTGTTAACCTTAATCTATGGTCTCATCAAATCTTTTATTCATAAATGTGTATCTGTAAATCTAAAGGTAGCATCTACATAAAAGACAATAAACAGCTATACAAAAATACTGGAGGATAAAGAGGTGAAATAAATATTTTCACTGATAATCTGAAATAAAAAAAAATTTCAATCAACTCAAATTTCCTGGTAGGAAAGTGAGCAACAGAATAATGGGCTTGATATATTTCAGTGGAGATGCAGCAAATCTGGGGATGAGGAAGAGGATATTTATCTAAAAGATTCAGTATTGCTATGCTCAAGCACTTAGGGATTTTTGGTTGCACTCCAAAAGCAAATAGATAAATAAAAATGAAAAAAAAATATTTGTGACTTATCTCTCTTAAAAAACAATGGAAAGAAGTAGGCAATGTTATTTACCTAATGGGTTCTGACACTTCAGGATTGTATTCAACACTACCTATTATCTTTCTGCAATAATATACAAATGTTGATATCCTTTCCTAATTCTAATATTTTTCATGATTTTTTTTCAATATTGCACCCTGGAGAGGAAATAAAGCTCAAATATTGTCAGATGTGTGCAAGCGCTAGAAAGATGCCAAATGGAAGATTGATCGGAAAATTGCAACTAGGGAAAAATAATTCACAAACCACGAAAGAGAGAACAGGGACAGAGCCAGGCCATGGAGATCCCCAGCACAGGGACTGGTATGGGCTTTTTGGGAAGGGAGAGATTTGTGTGCTCTGCGTGAAATTCCTATTGCCTCTAGGCCACACAGGACTGTGCCCTTGTGGCCAAGAAGGTCAATGCCATCTTGGGGTATATGAGAAGGGGTGGCTGTAGGTCAAGAAAGGTTCTCCTTCCCCTCTACTTGGCCCTGGTGAGACCACATCTGGAATATTGTGTTCAGTTCTGGGCCTTTCAGGTCAAGAAGGACAGGAACTGCTTGAAAGAGTCCAGCAGAGCCACAAAGATGCTGGAGGGAGTGGAGCATCTCCTGCTGAGGAGCGGCTGAGGGAGCTGGGGCTCTTGAGCTTGGAGCAGAGGAGACTGAGGGGTGCCCTCATTCATGGACATCAATTTGTAAAGGGCGAGTGTCAGGAGGAAGGAGCCAGGCTCTGCTCTGGGATGTCCAATGCCAGGACAAGGGGCAATGGTCCCAAGCTGGAGCACAGGAGGTTCAACCTGAAGATGAGGACAAACTTCTTTACTGTGAGGGTGCCAGAGCATGGCCCAGGCTGCCCAGAGAGGTTGTGGAGTCTCCTTCTCTGCAGACATTCAAAACCCGCCTGGACGTGTTCCTGTGTGACCTGCTCTGGTGATCCTGCTCTGGCAGGGGTTGGACTGGATGAGCTTTTGAGGTCCCTTCCAACTCCAAATATTCTGTGATTCTGTGACTGGAGTCACAGTGCCAGTGCTGTGTTATCACTGTCTAGAAGGTGAATGGCAAACGCACGATGATTTTATGAGCCTTTTGGCACAGCACTATAGCAATACATGCTGCTTTTGGTAAGAATTGGTGTCTAAATACCACAATAGATTTCTGTTCTTTGCAGTCTTTGAGGAATGTTTAGCACTGACTTGTATGTGCCTGACTTACTCTTTATTATAAGCCCTCAGCACTTGGAAATAAGTTAAACTTAATATAGAGTAGATTTTAAACTTAACTTTTAAAAATCAATATAATTCTAAACAGTTTTCCCTAAACTATTAAAAATTATTCATTATACTCAATAAGATCATAAACTGGCAAGATTAAGCTATAATCCCATGACTCCAAGAGCAAAGACTTCATAAAAAAAGCTTCAAGGAGGTTCAGCAACATTAGTTAAAGGCAGTAATCTTTTCAATTAAACTTGCCCTAAGTTTTTTAAAGTGTGATCCCAAGTACATTTGCAAGCAGCGGCAAGATCCCTTGGTGCACACAGGCTCCATTCTCCAGGCTAACTACAAGTTATGAGATAGCATTAGCCTATGGCCAACCCAAGCTCATAACACCCGTGTGGGGGCCAAGTACGGATTTATCCTCATGGAACTGTTTATATCTTATATAGGAGATATTTTATGTGCTGTGTGGTCAAAGCAGAACTCCATTATACATTCCTGCAATGTTCCACGTATGTACACATATGTATGGGTAAATACATGAATGATGCTAGAATCTATATAAACAATCAAACACTTGAAACATAATATAACAGTTTTGGTATGGCTCAAAAATATTTTTCAGAGATTCCACTGCTGTATGTACAAGAGGCAGTTCCCTCATTTCCTCCCCTACTCCTTTTCCTCCAGAAACCTTTAAAATGCAATGCGGTTATTCCATAATCAAATTTACAGCTTGCTAAACTCTTTGTGTGAGTTCATAATGCGCCCAGAGAATGAATTTATCAGAAATAATTAATGTTTTTATAGCCAACGCTGATTGCTGCAGCATCACATTTCAGCACTGGTGTATATAATTGCAAATAATTTCTTAGAGGTGTCATGCAGAAGCAGAAGATGCCTTTTGGAGTAGTGTGGTGCCCATAGAATATAAGATTACTGCTTGTATAGTACAAGAATACATGTAAGGACTCACTATCTTTTTTTTTCTTCTAACCTTGTTGTTGTCATGAATATCAATTTACAGCTTTTTTTGTTGTTGTTGAGATAATTTTACACTAAATTTAGTCATCCTTGGTAATGCAAATCATATATATTCTGCTGCCAGACTACAAGGTGCTCTCTGTTCTATCCCTTGGAAATAAGAGCTCCATTTGTCCTCATTTATTTTTATTAAAAGAAAAATCTTTCTCTTTAAGCCTTTTGATAAGAAACAAATGAGAATGTCAGGAATTTCAAGCAGGGAGCAAAGCTGTAACCATCCATAAGTATTACCCTTTACTCCTCAGTTTTTTGTCTGTCTCCTCTCCTTCCCTCTCAGACTATTTGCATAACGTCATTAAGAGAGCAGTAATAATTACAGCAGCACTGGAGGAAAGTACAAAGTATTGTAGATTCCTCATAGGAAGCAGCAATGCTGCCCTGCGCCTTTTCAAAATGTGTGAATGGGCATCTGGTGTCTCAGTTAACACCCAGGTCTACCTGAAATGTCCCAAAGCCTCCTCTTCCTGATACTGTGGGTCATGCATGGGCACCCCCCTCCCACCCCTTGCGGAGCTCCCTGGTCTCTCAGATCATCATCAAAACCAACCAAGACATTGATCTCCTCTAGGTCAATGCAATGTGTCCTGTTCTTCTGAACCGTGTTCATGTTAATGCAAACCCATAAGATGTTGAATGCTGTAAGTGGAATATTTTGCTAGTAGAAATCAATGGAAAAAGCTTAAGAAGCCATGTGGTGCATTTGTTCTTTTAGTTTGATTGTCTGGTTTTTTATGATACACTTTTTCATACTTTTGATTCTTGCTGATAACATCAGTGGCAGATATTTTGTGTGCCTGTGTGTATTCAGTTCATGCCTCAGGCTTGTCCTACCGTTAAATGCTACTAAGGCACCTTTTACCTTAGACTAAGGAAATTCAGTATGGAATTTCAATGTTGCATTGTACCTATGTTAATTCAAATAATCACCATTGCTCAAAGCATCTGAGGTTCTTTCCAGCCTCACAGCAGCTCCACTAATCAGGGATGTGTCAGGGCAGGGCTTGCTAATCAAAGCACCAGCATAAACTACTTCTGCCCCGCAGAGCTGCTGGAGGACAGCAGCACATGTTGATTAGTGCTTTCTCATTCTTCTGAATATGTACCTGGGCATATTAGAGGTGGGATAAAAAATTCTATTTATTTTCATTGCACAAATAAAAAAAATGATTGCTGAATACATGCTGTAAATGAGGAAAGATGTCAAGGACTTGTATCTTTATGGCATACACTTGATAAAAATAAAGTCAGTATTTCAGAGCAGGGAAGAAACCATATCCAGGACAAAGCAGGGGATTTTTCTGTTGTTATATGTCCAAGTGACAAAAGAACCACAAAACCATTTGATTGTGCCTTCAAGCCAAATAAAGATTATGGTTTTTTAATTCTAGAAAAGATCTGGTTGATCTGAGATGGACTTGCACGCAGATGCAGGGTAAGGTGGTACAGACATGGCACCTGACAATTTTTGACGTTTCTGCCTAGCACACAAGGCAGGTTGCCACAAAGCAGAGAGGGGCTGTAAACACTTATGAACATAAATGCATAAACTCTAGAAGGAAAGCAGAGCGCATTTGAGCTGAATAACAAATTGCAAACAAAAATACCTTCTCCTGCTTTTGCAGAAAGACCCGGAGAAGGTGGGCTCCTGGGAACCATCCAAAAACTCCCTGTCCTGCAGTGCCCAGTTGTACTGGTGATGAACTGGGGGGGTCCAGGCTGCTGGACCTCCCAGAGCTCTCAAGCACTGCACCAGGGCTGCTGAGAGGAGGTGGAGGACAGCAAGGTCAGAGACCTGTTGCTTTAAAGCATAACAGGTTCTTGGATTTTCATGTTGAATAGTGGGGGGGGTTTGACATGAATAAGTCAATTAATTCTTTATTAACTTATTTTTGGTAGTTTTTTTTTTATTCTTAAGTGATTCACTGGTTGAGCACAATTGCATAAAGGCGGCCAGTTCAGTCAGCAAAATGAAATGCTTACAATGGGAAACTGGCTTTCCTGAAGCATGGCTATCCTTTGATTCCTGCGTGGGTATCTTACTGAGAAATACATTGTGAAGAGCTGTATGTGCAATTGCTTAGAATCACAGAATATATTGGGTTGGAAGGGACCTTTAAAGACCACCCAGTCCAACCCTGCAGTCAGCAGGGACACTGTTACCAGATCAGGTTGCTCAGAGCCCATCAAGCCTGACCTTGAACATCTCCAGGGATGGGGCCTGCACCACCTCTCTGGGTGACCTGTGCCACTGATCTACCAACCCTCATATTGAGGAGCTTCTTCCTAATATCCTACCTATATCTACCCTTTTCTAGTTTAACACCATTACCCCTCATCCTATCACTACATGCCCCAGTGAACAGCTCTTCCCCAGCTTTCTTATAGGCACCTTTCAGGTATTGGAAGGTCGCTATGAGGTCCCCCCGAGCCTTCTCTTCTCCAGGCTGAACAACCCCAACTCTCTCAGCCTGTCTTCATAGGAGAGGTGCTCCAGTCCTGTGATCATCTTTGTGGCCTCCTCTGGACCCGCTCCAGCCCTTGAGAGTCCTTTTTGTGTTGGAGACTCCAACGCTGGACACAGCACTGCAGGTGAGGTCTGACCAGAGCAGAGTAAAGGGGCAGAATCACCTCCCTGGCCCTGCTGGCCACACTTCTTGTGATGCAGCCCAGGATGGGGTTGGTTTCTGAGCTGCAGATGCACATTGTGGCTCATGTCCAGCTTCTCATCCACCAGTACCCCAAGTTCTTTTCCTCAGGGCTGCTTTCCAGCACAGCATCTCCCAGCCTGTATCAGCAACAAGGATTGCCCCTCCCCAGGTGCAAGTTTCCCTTTAAAGTGAGGGAATTTTTTTGAGGACTTAGACCTGGAAGCACATTTTTGTGTAAGAAATAGAGTGTGCAGAGAGAGGGGGCAGCTGCCATATCCCTGCTCCTGTGAGTCAATATTGTCAGTCTGCAAATGCCTTGACAGGGCATCGTGTTAAAGTAGTATGGGGTAAAGCATCCACTTAATAATAAAAAAAAGGTCTAATGGAAATCACTTTGGGCCATTTCTGGGGGTTAATTTGGGGACACTTTTTTTTGGTTACAAATCTCCAGCAGAAAGCTTTTGGTACTGGTAAAAATCTGATTTCACTCAGGCAGAAATTGCTGAGAAATTTTCATTCTAGAGGAAAAGATACCAGAAATATACTTTTAAAATTATTGTTTCCGTGGTTTAAAAGCTGTAATTATTTTTAAATGCCTTAATGGCAGCTCGGTATCTATACTGGTGATTGTTCACTTCTGTTTGCCCTGTAAATTTATCGTATTATTACACGTGTGTGAGTGTTTGCATTTATGTATGTTTAAAATACATATGGTATGGGAAAAGTGCATATTTGTCAATTAGAAGCTACTTATTCTTCTGTCTTTTCAAATGTCTTGCTGCCAGCTGCCTGTATCAAAGGAAGTGAACAGCTGAAACATTATAGCAGTCTTATTTTACCTGTTTATCAGGCACTGTTGCTTTGCTGTATATTTCCTAAAAGTTTATAGTCCACTAGGGCTCTTTTAAAGGTAGGCTTGGATACTGGGGCCCTTAAAAGTGATGAAACTTAAATGCAAATCCATTTACCTTTTCTTCCATGCAGGATATTCTACTACCTGCACTCTGAAATGCAGAAGATAACTGTTATGGTACCCTGTTTTTTAATACAATGTTGACTCTTTTGCACTAACTTTCTTATATTTACTGTTCCTAAATAAGATGCAAATTGCAGGATACAGAAATCACCTGAAGGCAGTTGTTTGTTACAGGTAGAGAAGGATTTAACGTCCTTGGTCCATGCTGTGCTGGTTATTTTACTTTCATTTCATCTTTGCTAGAGGGCCTATTCCTGAATAATGGTGATGTCCCTGAATTTCAAAACATAGCTACATTAGAGGAGGTGCTGATAGGAAAAAGTGAAGATGGATATTAAATACCAAGGTGGGAAAAGTATTTCTTCTTCAGAGCAGTAGAGTAACAAATGTGTTTCTGGTCTGTCCTTTGACTCTTCATGACTAATCTCTACAATTAGATATAAACACTGCAACCTTGAGAAGAGATTCAGTCCTTTATTTGGAAATGCCTTTTAATGTCTGTCCTTAGCCCCAAGCTTGCCCTTGCTGCTGCTGGGATCATGCAAGCCACCTTCTTAACTGTTTTGTCTGATGGCAGAAATAACCATTACATGATGTTCAGTTTTGATGGGAAAAAAATTTCTAGCCAACGGGGAGATTTACATAATCAATTCCTAGGGCCTCTTTTCAGTTTTAACAACATTAATTAGGAAAAAGCACATCAACAACAGAGCTTATCCGTGTTCGTGGTGTTTGGTGGAGCCATTCATGTTGAGGGTGGTCTTCAGGCTCAGGCAAGATGACGAGGCAGACAGCAACGTATGCTCAGCTCTTTTTTAGGTGTGACATGCAAATAGTTTTTCATGTCTTGCATCCCCTCTTTGATGCTCTTAATAATGAGCCCCTCAACAGGCAACCTTTAGGATAGTCATGGGAATGCGCTGAGGCAAGCAGAACACTATATATCTACCTAAAGCGCCATTTTTTTCGTACCAGGTAGCTGCAAGTGTAGAGTTGATACTTCATAAAATTCTGACATTCTGGAAAGGGAGTCCTAGTAAATCTGTTTTATATGCTGTAGTAAAGGTGATCTTTGGAAATTTTGTTGAATAACACCACAGTCTGCTGTATATAATTTTTATTGATGATAAGGAAGATGTCATTGGTGTGGCTTGCCTTGGAGAGAAAAGTGGTGAGACATTGAGTTTGGCTGAAAACATTATATTCTACATTAAAAACTTCAGTGGCTCTTGTAGAAAGAAAATGTTCCCACTGGTACTCTTGGGTGTACTGGCTGCAGAGTTTCTGAACAACCCGCAGTGCTGTACAGGCCAGTGGCACACAGCTGCAACTTCCAGGAGGTCCTCTGCTCTTCTATTAGGGCTTCTTATTTTTCAGCGTCATTTGGCAGTATTTCGCTGTGATTTACTGACTTCCGTTAGCAGTCCAGCCATGGGGATGGACATGCGCAGGTCTTTAACCTTCAAGCTGAGAGTTGTGCCCCTGCCTGCTAAATATGAAGAGGATGTTTTTACGATAGCTGCAAATTGTAGAGTATTAGGAGAGAATGATTTGGCTTATGAGAAAAGCAGGGTCTCTCTCATCTACTTTCTGTGCCAGCTCATAAACTGGTCACCTATCTTGTGTGGGATTTAAGTGGGCAACTGCCCGCTCTGCTACTGAGAGTGGCAAGCCATTATGGGATATTATGAGAAGCAGTTTCCAGATTAAATGTTAAAGTATACACTGCTACTAACCAAGAGTACTTTGCGAATTGTCTCTCCTGAATCAGTTTGTGTCCACTAAAATCACACAAAACAATTAAAACCAAATCATTATCAAGGTAAATGCCTTCTTTCCCTTTCAGATGGTTCTTTAAACCTATTTATAGAGCTTTTTCTCCTGGAGTTTTCCACCTTCGAATGAAAAGTATTCTTTTGGCCCTGTGCATAAAGGATACACATACATACCCAATTTGTCATGTTTCTATAGATCTCTGGGGTTACAACCTCAGTACCGAGACTTGAACATAGCTGTTTTATGCTTGTGAAAGGAATCATAAGACAAGATCACCTGCAACTAGAAAAATAGAGACCTAATGACTCCACAGATCACCATTCTGTATTATTATTTAGTACTTGGGCTCATAACTGTAACTCCTGTCTTGTGTGTTCTGTACTGTTAAATTCTGTAAATTTTCTCCCTTTAAATATTATGCGCTAGAAGCATCCCAGAGACTGGAGCCTTTTAGAAGCTGCTGTTAGAGGGCAGCTGCCATAACCTCACTTCTAACACATCTCAGCTATTTTTATCTGTTCCTTTGGGTAACTCTGGAAAGAGAGTGTACTTGAATCTTGAGAGCCCACAGCATTTGTCATACCCGCATTTCATTTAATACCTACTACTTTCTCAAGACATTTGCTTTCAGAAGCGTTTTCCTCCTATTTGTAGTTCTGATGGATTTTTAGCTTTTCCCATCGATTACTGGAAATGGGAATTAACCTTGAGTTTGAAGATTCATATTGTGGTTATCACAATATCCACAGCTTATCCAGAGCTCAGTCTTATGTAAATGGGTGAATTCAGCTGCTTATGGTGGTATTTGCCTGTCCCTGTTGTCGCTGGCTGCCAAAATAGGTTGATTGACAGATGCACTATGCACATCTTCATTCTCATATAAAGACTGAATTGAGGGTAACTTTCATGAGATTTGGAGGTTCTTAGTGCTGTCTGGTTTGTGACGCTGGCTGGTCTTTCAGTCTTTCCTTGGATGTCAGCTGGCCATGAGTAAATAGTGAGCCATGGTTAGGCTGCACAGTGCCCTTCAAGATCTGTCCATAAAGTGAGCTGCATCCCTGTACAAAAATACATCCTCTAACTTTTCTCCTTAACATCCTGCTCAAAGAAGTCTAGTGTTTCTTCCCACCCATGCCCTGACTGCTGATGTCAGAACATTAGAGAGGATGGAGGGAACTTCTGCTGTCAATATTCAAAATTTCTAAAACACCAGAGAAGCAGCAATTACCACTTGGGTGGGACACCAAGGATTTATTGAAATCCAGTACGTGTGAGCCCCAGATGGACTGTAATGCCAAAAAATGGGAGTTATATTCCCATGGTGGAAAGTGAAGATGTTCCATGTCAGCATAGCAGGAGCCTCCTCCAAGTCACTGACAGACCTGCTGCAGCTGAAGGGATACAGACTGGGCAGAGCTGCTGCAGAAGGCTCCCCATTGCTGTCAGCACTGATTAAAGAGGTGAAAACTTACAGCAGCACTTAGTAAGTCCCAGGTTATTTGTTCAGTGTATTAAGGGACCTGTGTGTCAGATTTACATTGGTGCGTGCACCAGAAACATATTTAATGTGCCACACACAAAGGGGGATATTCTGTATTTAATAAATGTGTGCGCGTGTGAGTATTGATGTATGGCACTTGGTGGTGTGAGGAGCTGCCTTTTTTTGCAAATGAGGCCACCTGTTCCTCCTTCCCTAATTTGACAGGTTTTAGTCTCTTCACTGCAAGTGGGTGGACAGTTGGATCTGATTTACTGGATACTCTCCTCTAGTGTGATTGCAGCATAATTATATTGATAATCAGCTCCGTTTGTGGTCAGAATGTTCTCTGGCATACACACACACATCCCAGATTGTAACATGCTTAGAAAATGCATCCCACTTTTTGTTCAGAATGGTTAGGTTAAGTGATAAATATAGATTGATTTTTTAAGAGCTCATAGCACTTACTCAATTGACCAAGTGTGTGTGGTACATGATAAGATTTACAGTTATGCTTTGTAGGTATTTCATCAGGTAAGACTGCTCCTTGTTAGAGAAGCACAAAAAATTGGATAATTGATTTTTTTTTTTATTTTGATTTGCAGGTTCACTTGAAAAATGGGAAGGACACTAAAGCTACGGGTGGGGGGAAGGGCGGCTACAGAGGCAAAGAATATACGTTTTTCCACCCAAAAGAGTGGTCTATCACTCATGATTTTGTGAGTGATTTTGGAGAATATACAATATTTTTTTGAAGCAGGCAGTGTCAGGACTTTGTAGATCCAGTCCCTTCCCACATGCGTGAAGTTAAATCAACCCTCTCCAACTTGCCCATCTATTGTAACTTCCTCAGGACTGGTGTTTTCCCAGTGATGGTAATGTTTCCCTTTCTACCCAGCTGATACAGAAGCTCATTACTGCAAGGTATCCCTTGCCTTTACAATGTTTTAAGATGACCAAGCAGTGTTGAGCCAAGCGTGCAGATGCCAGAAGTTACTCTGCTACTTGGTGCAATGCATGCCAGCCTGCAACAGCAGGACGGAGATCACAGAATCACAGAACGTTAGGGATTGGAAGGGACCTCAAAAGATCATCCAGTCCAATCCCCCAAAATGACCCTCCCGAAATGACCAGTGGTCATTTCATCTTCAGCAACACCAAAAAAAGGGAATCTCTCAACCTTAAGTAATCATTGTAGCAAAGGCTCCCTCTGCCTTCAGCTCTGCAGTTCTTTCTGCAGGGAAACACCAGGCAGCAGGGGAAGGGGGTGTCTTTCTCACCAAGAAATCTTTATGTCTGTGATGCTTCTGAGGCTCATAACATCACCACCCAGAATGTTTCCAGTAAATGAGGCAGGACTAGGATGGTTTGCCAAAGTGGAAAATTTAATTTTATTGTTGACTACACTGAAACCTGGATGTTATAGAGTTTGAGTTTTGCCTTTGCTTTCTTCCTCTTGAAGGTAATTGTATGTTGTGCATGGCAGTCCACCAGTGAACGCCTCTGAAGGTAACAAATCTGACACCTGTATGTAATGTCCTTACTGGTACCATCCTGTATGTGGCCACACATTGGATAGGACACAGAAATAACTCATCAGAGCAGAAGGAAAACCTAGTTTCATTATTTACCTGCTGGAGAGAAATGGTGGAAAGGAAACTTAGGAGGGAGAAATACCTAGTACCTTGCTCAGAAGTGATCTTAAAGATGACACATGTAATTAATAAAATAAAAACCTATTTTTTATAGATTTTCTGGCAGTTGTGTATTCTTAAATAGGCAAGCAAAGAATATTTGCTTTGTTTTGTGAACAGGTTGAAAACCAATTAATTTCTACTCAAAAAGCTACAAAATAATTATTCTCCTATCCACAAGAAAAATTTCTCAAGATCTTAAAAGCATCTTTAAATAAAATGCATTGCGAAAGACGGAACTTGAAATAAGCTCATCTTTTTCACATAGAAAAAAACCTAGAAACTATTTGCAGAGGCAGATTTGTCTGACTTGAAGTCATGTTTTTGGTGCTGAGGGTACCAAAAATCCGTCAGTCTAGTTATAAGTCAACTCTCCAATTAGCGGTTTTTTATCCTAAAAATAATGGAAAACTCTATAAAAGCTGGAGAGAACTGAGTGTGTGCATGCATGTGTCTGTATTCATGTGCATATTTAATAGGGACAGGTAGATTTAACTAGACCTTTAGCTGCTTCATGCTGGGAAAAAGGAGTGTGCTGGCACTTTATTGGTGAAATGTGTGCATTCAAAGCAGAGCACGGCATTTAAAATGCCTTGGGAACCTTGTTTGATCATTTTCTCCCTGATAATGTTTGTGTTGCTCTTGTGTGGCTCTCTTCTTGTCATTTCCTTACTTTGACTGTGATTTTTGTCTGCTCGCTAAGCAAATTGTTTATTTATTTTCACGAACCTGTGCCAGTTTATTTATTTATTAAGATAGTTGGTCCAGAGAAAGGAAGAGCTGGAGATTTCCCCTCTAGACAACTGAACTTTGGTTAAATTAAATTACAGAAAGGAACAGGTCTCTTTCTGCTTCTTCTGTGTGAGATGGAAGTGAGCACCAATTCTTGCCCTCTCCAGCCTTGCTTCTGCATGTGTCACCGTTCCTGGAGCAGTCCAGCTGATGCGCTGTGGGGAACACCTCTAGAAGAAGTGAGTGTTTGCTGTGGGTGGAAGTGCATGGGCCCTGGGCACGGTTAAGCTGCAAGTGTACAGCAGATCTATGGTCCATGCTGTTTCATTTGATCATAGCAGCAATAGATGAATGACTAAATGTTTTTTGCTTCTCTTCTCATGAGGAAGGATAATTGTGGCTTATCCACCTCCACCTGTAGAAATTCACCCATCATTGATGACTTCTGTTGGGTATGACTGATTCCATCCAAGATTCAAATCGTGTAGTCTTGCAGAGCTGCAGTTTTTTAAAATAAGAACAGATTCTTCCAGCTTTCCCTATGTTATCCCACTCAGAATCAGTATTTCTGCATCTGAGACTTTTTGGCATTGATGTCCATGTGATATAGTCCAACCTGAAACAAGAACTCAAGGCAAACCCGACTTCTAGCTTCAATGCTTAACTTCTATCATAACATTCAGACAGAAGTACCTTTCATTGCAACCTTCCCCCTCTCCTTCCTGGTAGCAACTGTGGGTGTCATGATCCTCTCTAAGAAAAGTCTGCCTCACGTGCGGTACCACGTGAAGTGTAATATCTAAGTACAATAGGATCAGTTAAGAAAAGAGCTGCAGAACTTAAATGTTTTCATGTCACTTGTTTGAGAGTGTTATATTGTTACTGTTGTGCTATGTGTAAAGCGAAGTGGAAGAGCAGACTGTGGGAAACTTTTTCTTGGTAATATTCTTCCAGTTGTAACACAACAAACAAATTGTCAAAAGCAATACCCATCCTCGGAGCTTAATATTAGAGGAGGATATTTTTAGACGTTATACCCAGAAAGCGCACGCTTGAGCAGCACAGTGGTGCACTAGTGAATGAACTGTGTACTTTGGAAAGCCCTTTTTGCTGTGTGTGTGAAGGTGTCCTTGCTGAACCTCTGTGCTCAGCCAAAGCCTCTGCAGCTAGAGTCAGGCAGCAATGAGCAGCTCTGTTCTGCTTACAAATCATGGATGGTGTTGAAGAAACTGTGGACTTTTCGGAGGAAACATATCAGAATGTTATCCTTGCCGGTGATCATGCTAATTTTTAATCCTCATTGTCTTCTGACTCAATGCTCATCCCAGTGGTCCCCAGCAGCGGTGCTGGGCACTAGCACAGGGCAGCCTCAGGGACAGTGACAGTGGCACAAAGGGTGACATGATGCTTCTCTCAGCACAGTCCAGATAGAGCAACTTGAATTTTTCCCAAGGCACAAACAGCCCAACAGACTCCAGCACCTCCACATGTACTTAGCTCAGGTTGTATTCAGGGAGCTGCATATAAATGGTATAAACCATCATTTTGGGTTCTGCACCTGGGATGCAGCTAGGGAAGGAAAGTTGGGATTCTGGGAAAACACTAGCAAGAAGGACATAGCAAAGCTAAGAGTATGGTTCATGAGTTTCTGTAATGCCTTTCAGTACAATAGTCAGAAAAGTGGTAAGTACCTTGTGAGAAAAGCAAAAATCTTCTAAGAGTGTGTATCTGTACAGGACCCATTTCTTCCCACTCTAGCAGCTTTTCTAACAGGAACTGATGCCTCTGCTTCCAACCGTGTCTCTCTAGCAGGAAAGCATGGGTGTTAGCTCTGTTGAAATGCTGTGTCTCCATCTGGCTTCAGGGGCAGCCACTGTTTTGCAACATTGGCCTGTGCAGGCTGAATGAAGGTGAAAAGCAGAAAAGCATCTGGCATTTAGCAGACGTTGAGTCCAAAAACTCTAAGAGCTGCTGACTATTTCAGAATTTAGGTTTGTCTTCACAGTCATATTGACAGAGCTATTGCAGTCCTAGCAATCTTCCCTAGCAAGAAATAGATTCTGCAAAAAAAAAAAAGTTTTTTACTGATAAATTAAACCAGATTTCCAAGTGGTTTTGGCAAAAGATATGTATGGATTTTTTATACGTTGCTGTTATGTCAGTTAGGCGGTGCGATTTCTCTCTTTATTTTTTTTTCTTCATGCTTCTGTGTGTCAGAGCTGGACTAGCAAAAATTCAAATATAGACCAAGCTTGAGAATGCAAGTTGTGTTTTACCATTACTCCTCAGACTGGGAGTATGGCACATACAAGAGCACTTCACTTCCAAGAGTAGTAGATGAAATGAAACTTTCATTTACTTTTCATGCACAGAAATGGTAATAGCAGCTGAGGAAAGGACATGACAATTTCCTTTGAACACCAGGCATTGCAGCATGGTCATAGCAGAGTCAGGAGTGGACCATGGCTGTGCTGCAGCCAGTGGGTATTAGAGTGGCAATTCTGCCTCTCTGCCTGCCTGGGGATGATCTGTAGGTTTGTGAGATCCATCTGAGTCAGAAAATGGTCTCAGGACAGTTTACAGGACAGGTCCCTGAGCCTGTAATACCTTCCCTCCAACCCAGTAGTGTTCCCATCTGAAGCTGTGGGATACACACAAGCTGTGCTCTCCCATTTGTTAACTGGAACCAGTTCAGTGTTAAATTGTTAATACTGACTGTCCATCAGGCTTCTCTCCTTTGTTTTTACAGCAAGATATTAGCATATATTTGAATTCAACCATGTGACAATTTCCACTGAAGTAAAATAATAATCATAATAAAATTTAAAAACCTACTTTCAGGCCTAAAAGTGAATCTTATGTTTTATTGCCATACCCATTCCCAACCTGAATGCTGGTGTGTGAGGCATATAGCAAACAGTTTTAATGGAGCCATAAGCTTAATCCTAACTGTTTAGCACTCTTCTTGTTTAGTTTTGAGTCAGGCAAAACTCTCCCTGAGCTCTGCTGAAGCTCTGTCAAAACTTTGGGATCTTGCTCATAAGGATTTTCCTTTTCTCTCCCTCTATAACGCATCGTCCTGGCGTGCTCACCATCCACCTCATCTTCACAATCCCTTGTCAGATCACACTGCTGTTGGGAAGCTTATCAGTTTAAACTCACCCCTTCAGATAGACAGCAAAAAGAGAGATAAAAAGGAAAGGAGGCAAAGCAGAGCTATATATCATCATCCATCAACATCTTTGGGAGCCCTGGGACATTTTGCCTCTGGTTTGTGCTGTGTCTCCTTGTGCTGAAGGTGCTTTGAGCAGGGACTCCATCTCCCTCTCTGGTCTGTCCCACTGGGCACGCTCACAGCAAGGAGCAATACAGATTCCAGATGGCATCCTGCCTCCAGAGAGACTTCGATGGCTTTTTGGTTTGTTGCTAAATGAGTTGCAGCCTTAATACCTAGCAAGGGAGCTTGTTCCAGACAGGTGCCAGGAGAAGACTCAGCAAACCAACTTTAAACAGCGATGTGGTTCAAGCAGCTGCTCTGTGCATCAACTCAACTAATGTGCACTTCAAAAATGCATCAAATAGATAAAAGAATAGACTTCAGTGACTTCATGCTTCTGTTTGAGGAAGGTGAGAGGGAACTGAAAATCATTAAGAGGCAAAAACAAATTCAACTTATGAAGATATAAACCAATTGAGGGGGAAAGGTAACTGAACAGAGACCTTGATCAGAGATTTTGTTCAGAAGTTGCAGGAATCTGACAGCAGGCTGCCTAGGGAATCTCCCTAGGCTGCCGCAGAGACAGAGACATGGATGACCTTGGCCAAGCCTCTTTGCTTTTACTGGGCTTCTGTTTTTCCTGGACTGTCTTAGGTATTCAGGCTGCAAACTGTTTCCAGCTGGGGCTGTTGCTGTGGATTTGCACAGTGCCAAGCAGGAAAGGTCCTGAGTGATTCTGCATTTCTGGGCACTTGGTAGCAAATCACTAATAAGGTCTGGGGTTAATGCATGAAGATCAGGTATTACAGTTGATATGAAAAGAGAATCCAGCTTGCATGAAATATTTCTATCCAGAAGTCCTATTTATTTTTTACATCTGCAAGGAGCCCTAAGCTACAGCTAAAAACTCTGGGGGGGGTGTTGGAAGAAATAGCTATTTTTACAGCACATAGTTGTTTTGGACAGGACATATTACACCTGATTGAAGGTATAACAGCAGCAGAGGTGGGCAGGATGTAATTACTCAAATTGTAGCTTGGCCAGGACAACAAAAATACCTAGTATAAAATGCCACCAGGTTGTCAACTCCTTTAAGTGTCTAGAACATGTACCTAACAGCTCCTCCAGAGATTGCACCTCCCCCAGCATGGCTAATTCTCAAGCTAAGGACAAGTATAATCAACTCAGTTGCTCAGCTCGTGTCATGCAATACTTGGTTTTGCTTAACAGCCTCCTTTTCCAAAGCTGTCTAAATGAGATGCTATTATCTTGCAAAAGCTGCCCAGAGAAGTGTGGCTGCAGGGATCTTTGACATGCTTAAATTTGTGTAACACACATGGGGTTTAAATCCACACTTGTTCCACGGGGTGGAAACGTGCTACTTCGATTAGGCAAAAGGAGTGAGTGGTAGTGATGTGCCTGCATTATTTTAAGAAGTGCCCTCCTGGTACAGAGGAACTCATCTATTTGGATGTTAGGAGATCTTGTTTTAGTCAAAGAACCAGTCCTGAAGTCACGAACTGTAATAAGAGCAGGATGAGTGCAGGAAAACATTAAGAACAAAATGAAAAGGAAGGTAGTAAATGCCAGGTTTTTACAGCCATTGCACATTCCTTTCATCGCATGGAGCCTGCAGGGGTAAACTACAGTAGGTCCAAAGCCCTTCTCATCTCTCCCTGTGTCACAGGGTGGTTGTGCCTCCTTTTTTCCCTTAGAGAATGAAAGGGCTTCTGCAATGAGGAATTATTCCTTGGATTCTGCAGGCTGGTTTTCACACATGTGGTCTTTAGGCAGATTGTCCTCACTGATTTCTACTCTAATGGTGTGTAGCTCTCATGCAGCCAGACTTTCTTTAGTAAGCATTTGCAAGAGTAAGTTGACAACTCCTTTAGCATGTGTAGGAGGGGAAACTTCCATTTCCTGCCCCCCCCCCCCGCGCCCCCCCCCACCACTCCCCAAAGTAATCTGTGGCTCTATATTATAAAACTGCTTTTTACTGAATATAAAACTGCTGTAACCCTGAAATGGTCTCCAAAGTGCCACAAAGTATGTTAATCTTTACGTCACATATGGCTGTCTTGTTTCCTGCTTTTACAATTCCTTTGTCTTCTAAGAATTGTATTTTAATTTCACCTCTGTGAAAACAATCAATTTCCCCATACACACTGTTGCATGTTCTTTGGAGAGAATATATTCATTAAAAAAACTTCTACTAGTCTTATTAATCCTTTTATAAATAATGAATGAGCCGTATTGAATTCTACAGGTATTTAAGCCGCTTTTTTACTTTTGCAGGCCCTGTGTCCAACTTTGTTGACACCAATATAAATAAAAAAATAAATCAATGCAGTTACATTCGTGTGACAGCCCATATAAGAGAGTCTTAGAGCAGTCGTTTGTCAAACGAGAAAGTAGGACATGGCATAAGTACCATCTGTGGAGAGGGATTCATGACAAGAATTGTTATCGGCTGCTGTGGGGGTGATAAATCGGAACGCAGTGGGGACGGTGAGCTGTGGCATCTGGCTGGGCCTGAGGTGTCTGTGACAGGTCGTCTCCGCTGCTCCTGCAGCTGCTGCCATCAGTGTTAGCCGCTTCCCCGGTCCTGCCGCAGAGAAGCGGCTAGCAGCACCAAACTTTTTTTGGTCACTCAGTAAACAAGCAGTGAGGGGCGTGCCTGGGGCGAATCATGGGGCGTTGCAGCCTGCGCAGCAGGACGCGCAGGCTGAGAGCTCTCCTGGTGTAAGAGCTAAGTTGGTTGGCAGTAACTGGTCCCGCCCTTCTGGCCTGTAAGACAAGGGTGACACCCCCCCCCGGTGGTTGACACCCTCTTTGAAAGAAATCTATCGCGGCATTTTAACGCAGTAGTTCGTGCAGGCGGTGAGAGTAGATATGCTAGGGAAGGTGTCATGGGATAAAGCCCTGGTGGGAAGAGGCGCCCAAGCAAGCTGGTTGGTATTCAAGAACCATCTCCTCCGAGTCCAGGAGCAGTGCATCCCAAGAAGGAGGAAGGCAGGCAAGAATGCCAGAAGGCCTGCGTGGATGAACAAGGCGTTCCTGGGCTCAGATGAGCACAAAAGGAAAATCTATAGGGAGTGGAAGAGAGTAACAGGTTAGCTGGGAAGATTACAAAGAAGTTGTCAGAACAGCTGGGGATCAGGTTAGGAAAGCTAAAGCACAGGTGGAATTAAATCTAGCCAGGGATAAAAGGAAACAAGAAGACTTTATATAGGTACATCAGTGGTAAAAGGAAGGTTAGGGAAGATGTGAACCCTCTCGGGAAGGAGGGATTCAGAGAAGGCTGAGGTGCTCAATGACTTCTTTGCCTCGGTCTTCCCTGGCAAGGGCTCTAGCCATGCTGCCCAAGTTACAGAAGGCAAAGGTAGGGACTGGGAGAAGGAAGATCTGCCCATTGTAAGTGAAGATCAGGTTCAAGACTACCTAAAGAATCTGGAGGTGCACAAGACTATGAGACCCAATGACATCCATCCACGGATCCTGAGAGAACTGATGGATGAACAGGTTGCCCAGAGTGGTAGTGGAGGTCCCATCCCTGGAGATATTCAAGGTCAGGCTTGACGGAGCTCTGAGCAACCTGATCTGGTAATAGTGTGTCTGCCCATGGCAGTGGGGTTAGACTAGATGATCTTTAAGGTCCCTTCCAACCCAAACCATTCTATGATTCTACAAATGCAACATAATCAGTTAAATAAATGTTACTCTTGTGTTTTGTATTCTAAATGGACCTTACTTCAGCACAAATCATGGTGCAAGGTCAAAGAAATTGCAGGGACTTGTGGAATTTGTTATTCTGATTCCTTAAACTATGAGGAATTAACTCCACTTTAAACTGGAGAAAAGTCAGAAACCTGCAACTGTTCTTTTCCACATAGAGCAGGATCTTAATTTCTGCCTGAAGGGATGATGCACAAGAAGCTGGAGCAGGTCTTAACAAATCAATTGAAGATATGAGTTTTTGAGAGAAGACATCTACCAGCCAGTGTACACCCATATCTTGGCCGTGCTGGGTCACCACTGAGTCTGTGCGAGCACACCACCAGTGTGGAGAGGTTGGCTCTAACACAGCTAACTGGGTAATTCCCTGTGACAGTGGTGAACAGGGGAGCTGTATAAAGGTTTCTATGTATGAGTATCTTAAATGCAGCCCAAGCTCTCAGAGTGTAGACAGGTTTGTTAGATTTGCTGATCTTGGAGGCAGAGGTGAGGGGACTCCAGGAGGTGAGCTGCAGAATGAAGGCAGCTCTTGGGCTGGTTTCTCACCCGCTGGGGAGGATGTGACCACAGTGTATGTGTTTGGTCAAGAAGGTGAGAGATGAGCAAATATAAAAGCAGTGCTCAGATGTAATCTGGCAAATGAACAGAGTGACTTGTGGGCAAAAATATTTCACCCATGTCCTCCTTTTTCTCTCAAACTTGGATTTTGCAAGGAGTTTGCTTTATGTGTCCTCTGCTTTTTGTAATTTTGACTCTATCAGAGTCATGATATCTTTCAAAGACAGATCAAAACCTAACATAATAAATATTTTAGCAATGAGTAAGCTATTTAAGCAGATACTTCAAAAAGTATGAGATTGTTATATTGAAAGACACCACATATATTTTTCTTTTTCATCACAATGCTATTGTTATTTGAATCATCGTAGGTCTTAAAGCTTACTACTAAGATTAGTATTCAGTATCACCAAACTCTAGCAAAGACCCTGCTCAGAAGGGGTCTGAAGTGTCAAGTGATGAAAACAAGAAGAGAACTGGAAGGGAAAAGGTGACGTGGCTTGTTCCAGGGTGATGCTGGGAGCAGGCAGCAGACTGAGGAACAGACCTTGGATCCTGTGTCTGAAAACTCTGATTTTTCTTCCAGATTACATGGCCTCTCAGTTATGTTTTCTACCCAGATCTGTTTCTTTATGCTTTAGCTATTGTCATACACAAATCCAGCACCGTTTTGGACTGCAGTGGACTTGCACCAGGAGGAAAGTGCCCTTTAGTATTGTATTGGGTTTTCTGTGAATGGTCTTGGTTTCTTTTCAGTAGTGGGGGAAGACTATGGAGATAGCCCTGTAAGAACCTACTAGAAAGCTCTCCGAGCTCTAAAATGTCAGACTCACCTCGGACCAGGGCCAAGCCAATAGGCGCCCCCATGAATTCATGTATTTAAGGGGGGGTGCAGGGCATGGCCCTCTCTCTCTCTCTCGCACCAATCCCGACAGGTTCAGCACCAGGCCTGGCCTGGCCCTGCCCAGCTGCCTAGGCCAGCCCAACCCCAACTTAAGCTCAAGCCCTGCTGCAGCTCCAGCCTGAAAGGGAGAGCCGGGAACTCTTTAGAATCATCAGAAGAGACCTGCAGAGGACAACCCAGTGGGATCTGAGGAGAACAACATTGAAGAACACCAAAGTCGGTTGAAGGAAAGAAAGGTGAGAAAGGAGGAGGTGCGTGGAGCCGAGGTTCCCCCTGCAACCCATGGCAAGAGCTCAGGTTGACCCACCTGCAGCATGTGGAGGTCCACCAGTGAGGAAGAGATCCACATGGGAAGGTGTCTGCCCCTGAAAAGGCTGTGACTCTGGGCAGTGTGTGCTGGAGCAGTTCATGTGTGAGGGAACTGTGACCGTGGGCAGACCCACATCTGGACTTTTGTGGAAGACTTTTCTCCTGTGGGAAGGGCACCACATGGAAGCAGAGAGAGACTGGGAGGAGTCCTCCTCTACCCTTGAAGAGGAAGGTGTGGCAGAGACCACATGGGATGAACCCTGCTCTGGCAGGGGGGTTGGACTGGATGATCTTTCAAGGTCCCTTCCAACTCCTAATATTCTGTGAATCTGTGATTCTGTAACTGATTGCAACCCCCATTCCCATGCCCCTGCACTGCTGAGCAAAGGAGAGAAGTAAAGAAACCAGGAACAAAGCTGAGTCCAGGAAGAAGGGAGAGGTGGGGGAGAAGTTGTTTGACTTGAGGGTCTGTTCTACTCTGATGTTATTGGTAACAAAATAACTTTTTTGTGTTGTGGTTTTTTTTTCTCCCTATGATGAGTCTTTTGCCCATGACCGTTAAGTGGTGAGAAGCAGCACTTCCGGTCCTTATTTTGTCTACCCCCCTTCTGTGGGCATCATGGTGCTTAGTTGCCCACTGGGCTTAAACCACAGCAGTTACCAAGCATCAGACTGGTATCTGAAGATTGGGTCCTTTGTTGTGGCACCCCTGAGCTATAAATTCTTATTTCTGCAGTGCTTGGGTTTGGGTGTGCCACTTTGAACTGACTCCCTCGTGATTTTGATTTGGTTAATTGTGGCTAAAATGACTCAGGCATATATGTGCAAACAAAGCTGGGACCCAAGGAGTATGTGTCTCTCTCTGAATTTCAAGAACAACTTGTTCTTGCTTGTTCCAATAATAAAAAAGGAAAAGCCTTTCTTTGGTGGCATTTTGGCATTTCTGCTGCTGTGAATCATCGAGGGGTATGTAACGAGAGGAAACTTTTCAAAACTTACTGGCACTGGAAGGAGGCAAATGTTTATTTTAGTCTAGTTTGCTTACATTTCCCCCTCTCTTTTACAATTCTATTTGTAAAAGGGAATGCAAATTACTGACATAATTTTAAACATGCAAAGAAGACGAGCTTTTAGAAACTGTATGGAATGTGCAATTCTAAATCTCTATGAAAGTAGAAAACATTAAACTCAACCAAATTCTTCCAGTATTTGGGCACTGTCTGAAGGACAAAGGATCCTAAAAACATTACAAATGCACTGGCTTAATTTTTCAGTTTGTGGTAGATTAGCTTTAACATGCATTTTAATTTGTAGCTGGATTTTATCAGCTGTAGACAAAGTTTGATAATCTCTTGTTTAATTAGCACAATCCTCTTAGGAGGGAGAAATGCAGATACAGTAATAATTTACGTTCTATGACAATTTCATACTGGCAACCTGAAATATCTTCTTTCTTTGGAACAGACCTACAAGTGGTTCTTTTAAACGTCTTTGTCCTATCTCCTCCGTTTCTAGCGTGTGGATGTGTGTATATGTAAGGGGAAAAAAAAAAAGAGAGGGAGCTACACTACAAAATGTTCCAAGAGAACATGTAAATAGACTGCATAAATAACAGCCGGCTCCTTAGAAACAAAGAGCGCACTCATACAGAGACTCAGCTCCTTTAAGGTGCTTGAAATGTGAATTGACTCATTAACATTGAAGCTTTACTCTACTCTTTTTTTTTTTCAGGGATGAGGTCTGAATCTGACCCTTAGTTTCCATGTCAAACCAAGCATTTGTTGTTTTTCTGGAGACTCGAGTGAGGGGCTGGTATTTTCTCCTGGTATAAAGCAAATAAACTTTCTTGCCTCTATTAACGTTTCCCCCGGTAGATCCATCCTTTTCACACTGTCTGCTCTGGTTTGACATGCTGTGCACAGTGCCCTCCACACGCAGGAGTAAGGGGCTGCTTATGTAGGTCCATGGGGATGCTTTCATCAGGACCTGGGGGATGTGAGTTAACACTGAACCAGTAATCTATAGGGCTGTTTTGGAGTTAAGCCCGTATCACCAGGTTCATGAGGTTAGCACGGGCCTTTACAAATGTGGGCTGCTGTAGGGCAAGGGCATGCACTGAACCACCCCATCCCAAGACATGTTGGTGTGCAATGCCTCTGCAGCTCAGATGCCCAGTCATCTTGTGGCAGAGTTTCCCAACGTTCCCAGAGTGTGCAGACGAGATGTCCTGAGCTCTCCATACCAGCAAGGTATGACAGTGATCTGGTAGCTATACTGTCCTGTTTGGCTCATCTGCACAGCTAATGCAGCCGTCTCTGCTGACCACAACCAGGCTTTACCCTTCCACCGGGAAGGGCTCTTTGAGCTTCATGGCGTGTAAGGCCAGTTGGAGCAAGGTTGAGTTTGCTTTATTAGCATATACGTACATACATAACCATAGAAACCTGACATAAATATTTCAGTGCATATTTTACACTGCAAGGCTTTTTAGTTCAGACTTTAAAGAGACTGAATATATTTTTTTTCCACTTACGTCTTCCTTTGACTCTGTTTTTTAAAATCAAAATTTTCCTCTCTGGTTCCAGCAAGCCCTAATGGGAAATTAATGCTGTTGCAATAACTTGGACTGTGCCTTTGGAAGGTATTGGAATATGCTTCTAGTGCAGCTGTACTAAAAAAAAAAAAAGCAGCCTCTCCAGTCCCCAGTCCTCTGAGGCTGTTTTCCTATCCCTCCCTGCCAGTTTCCAGGCTGGAATAGATGAGCATCGCTACATAACCGCTGATGGCTGGAACAGCACTGTCAGAGGTATCATTTTCAGGCGTGGTTTCAGCATGCTTGTTCTGACCTTTAGGGGAAGCAACAGTGCCCTGACATTTATGTTGATTTTTATCCTCTGCAATCCCTTTTCAATTAAAATTCGCATCTATAGGGCTCCCTCTGAGCACTCTGCAACCATATAAAACAAATCCTTGATGAAGCACTGAATGGACCACACTGTGCTTTCACCTGGCTTCCAGGCTGCCCTGAACATCAGGAATCTCCTTGATGTGACCCAATCTGGATGTATTATTTTGGTCATGAAAATCCCAGAGCTGCCTTGAAAAGCTGTGGTGTTTCAGATAGAGGCTATGGGGAAATATTTGAGACTTCAGCGATGCAGAGCAAGAGGGCTGTTATCCATGCTGATGAGACCCGTGGTGTTCCCCCTGGGGAGCTTGCCTCTTAATGATGTGTAAGAGCGGCTGCTGGATTGGGAAGGGGCTTGAGAGCAGCCAGCCACAAAGATGACTCCATCCTCTGTCTGTCAGCGGGCTGCCCTGTGTCGTTGTGAGCAGCTATATTGGAAATATTGTGAAGAAACACACTCAGTTAGCTGTTAAAGCCTGGCTCCCCTATATTGTCTGATTCATGCTGATGCCTCTGCCTTCTGTTCCCCAGAATTTTACCTTTGAAGGTAGTTTCTTTGAAAACTGCTATTCTGTGTGCTCAGGCTCAGTGGACTGGGATCACACTTCTTAAACTCCTCGTGTGTCCTGATTATTCTTTTCAGAATAAATATATGCAGATATTGTTGCATTTCCTTGCTAATCTCAGCAGGCAACTTCACTTTAAAGTATCTTCAGGTAATTACTACCCAGCCCTTCCCACAGCAGCCTGACATAGGACACAGCTTCCCACATGACAATATCCAGATCAAAAAAAGCTCAAGTATTGTTTTATCTTTTGCACTAATGTGGGCCAACACATGAAGAAAGATCTCACCCCATGCTTGGAGACCCCAAAACAAAACATAATTCAGCATCTGAAGTAGTAATTTATCACTGCTCATGGGTGACTGTGTGGCTAAGGGGAGGGTTTGCAGTAAAATACAAATGATGGCAAGCGCACTCATTTTTTTTGCTCCTTTCCTGGTTAATGTAGGATGTTTGCAATACTAACTGCTTAAGACCCCTTGGGCTGTGTTTAGGCTGGTTTTAGACAGGTTTACCTGTTGGTAAACCTGTTGGTTTACCTGTTTTGCTGCTGGCCATAGTAGACAAAAGGAGTTAAGTGCTTTATTTGCAGAGGCAGTGTGAACCTGTATGCAAATTAGATAGAAAACCAAAGAATTCTGCTTACAGTAAATCATATCCCACCTTTGACTATCAGTAAATATTATTACTACTACTACTATTCTTATTAAAATGTTAAGACTATCAAGCAATATTTTGCAGTGCAATCATTAGGAGGCACAGCTGAGCTTGCCTGACTTGATCCAGCAGAGGCAATACATGCATACTAATGAATTAATTGTCTTATTTGTCTCCTGATATGTTTCAAAAGGTGAATTAATCTTCTTCTACCTGGTCTTTAATGAATATCTTATATCCCGCATTAGGAATTACTCCTTCACTTTCCTAAACTGTTGCCAGCAGCAGTCACAAGGAACAGTTAGAAATTTTCTGGTGCAGGAAACAGGAGTCTTCAGAGCTGCAGATTATGTTGATAATGGAAATTCTTCCCATTTCACACCTATGCTTGTAGCTAGGGTAGTGTTTATATCCAGCTGATGAGCTGTACTTCAAAGATTTCTGGAATAATTAAGATTTCAAACAAAAACAGTTGCACATCCCTCCCTCCCCCTTTTTAATCAACACTTATATAGGAGGTTATCTCTCTTACCAATGTAAATAAAGAGAACGATTGATGCTCCTGTGACCCTTAGGGGCTGTCTTCAATGCAATGCTATCATTTTCTCAATATACAAACCTTTCAGTGAGACTTTTCATTTTACACAACAAAATGGAGTTTTTTTGCTTTGCCTTGTGCACTCTGCCATCTTCACGGGCACTATAACCCCCTTCCCCAGGAGTCACAACTGTGACACAGTACTTAGTCTACACAGCTCATAATAAAAACTTCTCTTTCTGTGGATGGTAAAACATAAGGAAACACCACCTGGGGATAACCATGGGGAGCCATGGCAATGGCCATCACCAGATGAAGGTAAGAGCCTTCGAGATGTGAGATCCTGTAGCACATCTCCAAGTAGTTGCTCTTTCCTGTCATCCTAAGGGTCTTACCACAGTTAAGATCCTTTTGAGCTGGTTCAAACCACTGAGCTCTGCACCAAACCATGGTTCCCCATACCGTGTGCCATGAGCAGGTCAGCCTCCATGCCAGCTACTAAATGCTGCACTAATTTACATGCACTGATGCATCCCTGGGCTGACAAATCGCAGCCATTGCCTAGATAAATACAGGATGCATGTTTTTAGCAGAAAAGGCTTGCTCTGTCTGTCTTCACTTTCACATCCTCTTTCAGAAAATGGCAATAAGGATCCTCGATTCTCTCCTGAGAGAACAGTGAAAGCTGCTTATTTATGTGTGTCAAATATCAGGAAACACAGAATTGTAAATGTTTGTTTTAAAGTTGCTCCAGAGAAAGGGAGCAGACTTCAGGTAGTGACAAGAAGAACGTCTGGCTAATAAGAGACAAAGTCCAGGTCCCTGTCAGTTGCTGCTGCTCCCTGGCAAGTTATATTGCTCTTTTATTTCATGTTCCTGTAATCTGAGTGTTGCAAGCACAGAGTAAGAGATGGCCCATGTCTGAAAGAGCTTTCTGTTCAGCTGAGCAAGAGATGAAAAAGCCAAGGATGAAAAGAAGGCAGAGGCACACTCAGGGGGAGCAGGATGCCTGCAGAGCAAGGCCAGGGGTAAAGCTCACATCTCCTCCACTGCTCTGTGTTGAACCAGGCTCTTCCCCCAGAAACATATTGTGCTCATGAAGCGATGGCCAGGAACACGTGGTGTGCGATGATCCCTGCCAATGCATTGAGGGTGATGCGTAAAATGGACAACTGCATGTGACAGGGTGTAGCAAACCCTACTGCAAGGCTTGGATTTTTATCTAAGGGTTTTTTAAAAATTATTTCTAGTGGGAATGCAGCCCAAGCAGCACCTGCACAGGTGTATGCGGTGAGAATGCCCTCCCACAGCCTCCCAGCCCACCAGCCACCAGGGGGGATCTACCATGGACACTGCTGTGTTTGCTGAACCATGCTTAGCATTTTGGATCACCAAAGCCTTTTAGTGCTACAGCCAGCACTCACTGGATCATTTCTTTGACTAATTTAGTCATTTAACATGTTTCAAGTTAAGTATAAATGTTAAGAAAAAAATGAAGAAGAAAAGAAATGGTTAGTTGTCTACTACCAATTTTCGAGTGTAGTATTTCTGACAGTGTGTGTAATTTTCTCCATGGACAAAAGATCTTGTGATTTATTGAGCCATTTATTAATTAGAAGATTACAGCAAGACTGCTTCTTAGTAGCAAAAAAATAGAGTTAATTATAAATGCTGTAAAAGGGTAAAGAAGATTCATAATCCAGCTCGCTCTCTTTGTGCTTCAAGTTAACCACAAAAACACTTGAAATATGTTGAACTTTAAGCTACCAAGTCCTCTTTACACAAAGACCTTGAACTTAGGTAGGTGTTGTTATGCCAGTTCTTACTCAGGTCTAAATGCATAAAATAGAACTTCAGCATTAAAACTCGTCTGCATCTCAGCAGTTGTGCTCCTATGCTGGAGCTGAGCTGTGGGTCTCATGGAGGCCTTTGCGTTCCAGTGCCTGCAGTTCTGTCAGTCCCCTAGGCCGATGTCTCCTCCGTGATTTACATCTTTCTCTTTGATCTTTAAGGTCCAGCTCCCTGCCTTTAAAGTACTGTTAGCAGACTACGGTTCCTGATACCTGTCCTTTCAACATCTCCAGTTTTGTGAAACAAGAAAATCTGATTCTTATCTTTTGCTAAGAATTTTGTTCCTATTTCCCATAGGATTTTTTTTCTGTAATCCCTTTGATCTTCTTCACTCATTGCTTTGCAGAGTGCCATAAGGTTGTTACTACCTTTAATCTTTTTTGCCATTGATCAGTAATATTCCTGTCTGCTGCTTCTCTCTGCTTCTTTTGCTGAAATTGCCACTACATCCTCTCTATGTATGTGTGGAGGAAGAGTCATAACACGTGTTGCACTTCAGGAGAAGATCACAGTTGGAACAAGCAAATGAGTTTGAGGAGAAAGGGTAAGACCAGTAACAGTAAATTTATCAGACGTTTTACGCATTTTTACTGTGGTATTTTTTCTATATAGGGAAAAAAATTACATTTAATCCCAATTCCTGTTCCTTCCACTGGTCTCTGCTGCCTCTCTGTTCAAGGTATGAGGAAGGAATTGTATAAACCCTGTGAGCTCCCATTTCTACTGCCTCTCAATGGTTTGCTGATAAAATTATATCCTTTTACAAGGCAAATATGCTATTTCCAAGAGCAAGTCATAACAAATTCAACCTGAGCTCTGAGAACACCTAGCATTCCTTCTGCTTCTTGAAGTAGGTCATTGCCGAGAGCAGATTAGCTGATGATGTTGCTGGTGATAACAGGGAATGCAAAGTAAAACCTAGCCTTCTTTCCACAGTTATGTTGCCTAACAGCAATAGTAGTAATTAAGAAAAAAAACATGCTGTGAAGAAAGTGAGGCCAGCATGACTCAGATTGTCACTGGATCAAGAAGGAATCTTTTGCATGTGTTCATTATTCTGGATATAATTACACTTCACTGCAAATATGCTTCACCTGTCATATTTTGAATATAGATTTTTAATCGTCTAGATTGTGAGGTGGGGGGAGAAAGGATATGGATTTGGGTTTGCCTACTGGATGTATCAGGAGTCTTTGCCAAACTGCAATTCAAACGTGAGTCAGAATTCTGAGTGCTGTAAGAAATGAACCACAATTACAGACTTTATTAAACTGAGATTGTACTGCACTACTGGGACAAGTGACTTCATGTTAATAATTTAAAAAGGCCAGTTTGGGGTGGCGGGTTCAGCTCTCAACTTGCTGCAAAGGTGCGCCCTGCTCTGCCCCAGGCAAGTAGATGGAAATGCAGGGTTCTCCAAGACCTTGTTTTTGCTAAGCCCTCCCAGGTGGAAGGTGGCTGTGTTGCAGGGGGGAGAGGTCAGATGAGGTTTGGTTGAGGATTACTCTGGCAGTGCCATCTCCACTTGCTCTTGTTAGAGCTAGGGCCATCTGATTGGCTTAATTTTTATTTTCTTTGTTGATAAAATAAATTAAATAAAGACCATTCAGCTTGTTTGAATTCTAAGCAAGCAAGAGACATTGCTGCGCTACTTACATGACTGAAGGTCTTGCATTCCCAGAGGAAGGAGTTTCTTCCCCACAGACCTGTGTTCAGACTTATTTTATGAGAGGTGAAGCCAAGTTTCTCTACTATACCAGAGGCTGAAGTGTCAAAGTTTGTGATGCATGGCAGCGTGTCACCTGTACAGAGATAAAATCTCTTCTCCACTCCCTCTGTATTTATGCCTTGTATCTGTGAGTTATTGCACATTTTCCAGGCCAAGGTCTTGATTGCCCAAGAAGAGACTAATGCATATAAGGGAAAATTCCTGTCTGGCTTCGCTGACCGCTGCCAGTCCTGTGGGGACCCACTGTGCTCCCCAGCGCCTGCTGCCCACCCTGGCAGGCATCCCCTCCATGGGCAAGAGTGCACTCAGCTGTTTCACAAAGCTGGAGGCTTCACTTTTAGCATCATTTGCTGTTCCTTGAATTATTTATTGCAATTATGCTGCTGATTCACAGAAGCATTGCTGCTGTGGATCATATCCAGATGTCTGCAAATGCACTCCCAGGGCCAGATCCTAATTTTAGCTGCCTCTGCAAAGTATTCTGCTCTGGACTGAGTCCCTACTTCTGTTTCTGTTGAACTCTACAGCCAAGTGGACTGCTGGCTTGTGTCACTAAATACTGTTCCTCTGGAAAAATGGGATCAGTGAAGGGCCCAGATTTTACCTGTGCCAGATGAGGATAAGTCAGGCATCCTTGGCATCATTTAAAAGTATAGGTGGAAGCATGGGGACCTCTTGTGTGGTCAAGCAGGAGCCAGGGCAGAGTAAGGATGAAGACCGTTTGCAGTAAGGACACTGCAACTGTGCCGCTCTGCCCTGTCCTTCCCCTGTGCATGGCAAAGTCCTGAGACTGCAAATCCTGATGTCAATGTGGTGCTTAGGGACATGGTTTAGTGGTGGACTTGGCAGTGCTATGTTAGTGGTTGGACTTGATGGTCTTAAAGGTCTTTTTCTACCTAAACAATCCCATGACTCTATAGAGCTGTCTCTCATTACCTGAAAGCAACTCTCCAGGGAAAATGACCACCCAACATATGCTGGAGTTAAGGTTTTATTTCTTTGGGCTGTTTTGAGTTATTCATATACTGGTTTTGTTAAGATTTTTAGGCTGAAGTTTATTTCCCTGTTCTTTTAGTCAGTTAGCTCATAGGCCAATTTGAACAGTCAATAGGAGTAAATACCAGAAAATCCACAAAATGTGTGAGATGGTGAACCAGTCCTGCATCTTCTTTCCTTAGCAAGTTAAGAAACTGATGTGTTATGAAGCTGTGCATGTAGTAGCACACTAGGTTGTCCCAGCATGGGGCGTTTTTGCAGTGGACTCACATCTCCATTTGTCTGGCATTATTATTGACACCGGTAGTAATTTTATGTATACAACACCTCCTGGCTGAGCATTTGGGGCATGGCACAACTTGTTTTCAGAGTGATGCAGGAGGCTTAAGAACACGGGATTCAAATCCATGCTGCTTGTAAAAGGCGTAATTATTGTATCGTGTGTTTATTAATAGCAAAAGTCATGGTGGGTAGATTTCTGGCTGCACTGTGAGAAATTGAATGCTTCCACCATCTCTCAGTGGGCCTTCCCATTCCAGACAGCGATGCTCTAATTAACTTTTGTCAAGTGGCTCATTGAATCTAGAAAAATGGAGTGATCCAGAGGTGCCTACAGATCTGTCAGCTGCTACCTGAAAAATGACTTTTTATTCTCCACAAGGAAAGGGGGAAAAAACCCACTCACTAACAATCAGTTCTCTAAATGCGGTGTGTCCTGGGACAGCAGATGCACACGACCTGAAGGGACAATGGGACTTGAGACAATGGTGCAAAACCCAAAACTGTCAGGATTTATAAATGAAAGGACCAGAGGAAAGGGCAAATCTTCCCCAAATTAGCGTGGCTTAATAAGGAACAAATGGTGGTAATAGCATCTCTCTTAAGATGGAAAATAATTATGAACTACTGGGAGTGAAGTATTTCGTGTCCATTTGAGGGAGAGTTAAAAAACAGCATTACAACTTTCCTGGAGTCTGCATGCATGTGTGAAATCAAAAGCCTGAATCGTAAATTCTTATCTCCCTCATCTTGCCTCTCTCCCAGATTCACAGATTTTAATCCCAGAAGAGGCTATCATGATAATTTATTCTGACTTGGAGCAGTATCTGAAGGGAGCCTATCTCCATGCAAGGCTCC
>NW_010194116.1:0-2187 GCF_000695765.1 Mesitornis unicolor | reverse complement strand
TCCCTACAGTTTCCTCCCCACACTTGGATTTTACATTTTTCTGGGGTCTCTCAGCCCACCACACCCTCCAACAGCTCTACTTTATTCCCAGTGCGGTCTGCCTGCACACACAGAATTGCCAGATTGACACCTTTGATTGCAAACTTGTTGGGACAGGAGGCATGTCTTCTGTTCCATGAACTGCCTAGCACATTTTTAGCACAGTAATGATAATAATCACACTTCTGAAATACGTTCTCCAGGCATAAAAATTACTTCAGTGCCTAAAGTAGGTCTTAGTGACTTCAATCTACACTTTAGACCCTACAAGAAGCCCAGGTGGATAGTTTTCAACCTTAAAGGTGCTGGAAATACTCAATACTTATCCAACACCAAAGCAAAATACACCCTACTAGCATACGTAAAGCTGCATAATTTTACAGTGAATACTTTTGACTTCATTTCAAGCAAGGAACTATGATGTGGAAGTTCATGAGATCATAAAATCTGACTTCTAAAATTGTGACAGATAGTGAAACTACCAACTACTCCCTTCACACATGCAACTCTCTGTGCTTCCATCCAGCCAGTTTTTGACCCAGCAAAGCGTGTGCCCGTCCAAGCCGTGCCCAGCAGCTTCTCCAGGAGGATGCTGTGGGAGATGGTGTCCAAGGCCTTACTAAAGTCCAGGTAGACAACATCCACAGCCTTCCCCTCATCCACCAAGCAGGTCACCTCGTCATAAAAGGAGATAAGATCAGTCAAGCAGGACCTGCCCTTCCTGAACCCATGCTGACTGGGCCTATCAATGCTTGCTTACATTTTAAGTGTAAAGACATGTAAATGTTAATTACATGGTCTTTAAAGATATACAATTAATTTCTTAACTTACAAACTCAAGGGGTAGATTTAGAAAGTCCCACTTTTGAGGCTGCCTAACAATTTGAGATGCAGTTGACATAATCTGGTTTTTGCTACGTATTGTATTTTATGGTGATAACATAATGGGCATAAATTTGATCCACTGCAAATGTAAGACTGAAAATAGAATTTAAAATTGGTGGCTGATCAGGAGGCTGCACACAATATTTTATTGTTGGACACTATTTCACATAAAGCTTAGAACAAGTATTTTTGGCTGTATTTTTTTTTGTTTAATTTAAGTCTTTGAACAGTATTTCAGGAATCATTGTGAGCTTTTGAACTATGTTGCCTTGTGAAATCATAATATTAATTTATACAAACTGTAAACCTGTGTCATTTCCAAATTGGCAATTCACCATTCAGCTCTGCTTGAATAAATCATACAGTTTTTTAAATGTAAAAATGCTTTTTCTGTCAGTGCTCCATTGCAACTTCTTTTTAACCTGGTTATTTCTCAGGGTGGTTTTTTTTCTCCTGCCATAATTATTTCTAATTGAATGTGATTAGCTGCCACTCTGTTTTGCGCAGCAGCGGCTGCCCATCAGTACAACTGAGAATTTTTTTGTTGGTGATGTGTTCAATGAGGCTGCATTTGACGTATCTGTGCAACAGAGGTGTGAAGATTTGTGCATCTCTGAATCATGGGGCAACACAAACGTGATCCTGCTCAGATGTGTGAAGATGGCTGTTCCACCCGATCTTCACCACTGTTGGAGTGAGACCCATGAGCCCATCCTTTGGAGCTGGGAGAGCTTTTGTCCTTCAAAGCTGCAAGTTACCTGCTCTTCCTTGTGCATATTTCATATATTTGTGGGGGTCAGTCAAAGTTTGCTGCTAGAAACTAAAGAATTCCTTTTTAAGATAGCCTTTCAGATGATCTCAAAGCAGATTAGGTGCCCTCAAGTATGCAGGGATTAATGCATCATGGTCGCAAAGTGCAGCTCCCCGTCCGCACACAGACACTGTCGTTGTCAGCTCCAAGTTCACCAAATCACACTTGTTTGATGCCACCAGTATGAGTCTGAGAAGAACAAGGGCTCCAAAGGTGCTTTATCAGGCCCCTGCTCCCTCCTCACGGGTGGGCCATGCAGCAACTTGTGCCACTCTTGTGGATAAGCCGCTGCTCTGCTCTACTCTGACAGGGGTTGCCTCTGTTATACCCATGGTGCAAAGCCAGGAACAGCAGAGGAAAATGAAGTACTAATGCTTTGTTATTAAAGCAAACTGCTGGGTTTGCTTTTCCCCCTGCGGAACTGGAATTCACAGAATCACAGAATCACAGAA
>NW_010194115.1:39077-49297 GCF_000695765.1 Mesitornis unicolor | reverse complement strand
ACACACACACACACACGTATATATGAATGCATTAAGTACGTATACATGCATAATCCATACATGTGTGTGAATATACCTCCTGAAGCTGGTAGACTTTGCAAAGCTGAATTTACACAGAAGCAGCTGACACAAATATACATAAAAATACTGAACAGGCACGAAAAAGTCCCATATGTATTTACAAACTGTGAAATCAGTACGTAGATTGATCGCAAAAGGGAAATGGCTTATTGTCTTCTATGAACAATACTTCACAGCAGGAGGAAAAGGTAACTACTGAAATTTGAACGTGGACATAACTGACCAATATGAATGATGTGTCCCTTTTTGTCCAGCATGATGTTGCCATTATGCCTGTCTTTAATCTGGAGCAGGAACAGGAGAAGACTATATGCAGCCATACTGCGGATGAAATTATAGCGAGCCTGTACAAACAAGAAGTTAAATCAGAAGAACATAGAGAATTTAATAACTCTCCATCCCAGGAGCAGATACAGCTGAACACAGTTGGGGTTTTTTGTTTGGTTGTTTTGGGGTTGTTTTTGTTGCTTCCTCCCCCCCTCCATTCATTATTAGTTTGAAGCAACGTTCAAAGGAGAATATCAATTCTCCATACATCTACAGCTGCAATAACTTCTTTAGCTAACTCACTCATAGCTAAAAATGGATTATCAACATCAGAAACCAGATACAGCATTATGGTAGTCATTATCCAATTATTTGTCATTATTTCTCATAGCTAGAATGTTTCTCAGTTGAGATTTTCTGGTGCTTGCCAGCTGGTATTTTACCTTCTGGAATGCAAGGGTAGACTCATCTCCGTATTGCCTTGTAAAGTAATCATACATCCCAAAGTCTGTCTGCCTGCCCAGCTGGTCACGGGATGTGCAGTCAGGAATGCATTCAATAACACCACACTGAAGGGGAAAAAGAGAAACAGGTCCGTAAAGCACGCTCCCAACATATATTTTGTTCATGGCTCTTGGCAGTCATACAGGTCCCCTGGGAAATGTGGGGAAGCCTATAGACCACGGAATACAGAATTTCTAGTTTATTCATTAAAAAGTATATACAGATTTTTAGGATTTCCATGCAACATAAGACAAGCTTTGTGACTTCCCACTGACTTGCCCAGTGTAGTCCCAAAAACCAAACAACAAACATGAATAACCATAGGCAGCAAAATTTCAGAGCCAAAAGATTTAGAAAAGCAGGAAGCAAGAGAGGAAAAACTTTTTGTTGCTGGTACTCCAAATATTTGGCATAAGTGATGTGGACAGTATGGAATTTTTATGTGGGCTGGAAGACTTTTTTTTTTAATTAGAAACTGTTTTCTACAGCAGTAGTTAATTGACCACTTACCCCAGGAGCTGTGGCCACCACTCTGTATGGAAACACAAAAAGATCCAGGCCCACCAGCTGAAATATGTTCTTGAAGAGGTCGATAATTTGTAAAGCTAACATGTCCTGTTATACAAGAAAAAAATTGCACAAGCATTACAGGGGTTACAGATCACAGATTACAAAAATGTTCTGATGAACTCTCAAGTGAACTTTAGGTTACCCCAGCAGGTCTGCAGATGTGTGCTTGCGCATGCACTGTGGCTCTGGGGGAAATTGAGGAGGGAAAAGACAAATGCTCTTTAAGTGGGTAGCAAGCAACACCGCAGATTTAACTGCTGACCTATGAAGAACAAAATTTTCCATCACTCTTTGGTAAGAGGGCTACTAATAACTTCAGAGAGTTATTAGCATTTCCCTTTTAACCAAAAGCAATCAAGTTTCAATGTACAAGATACCACCTTGGAAACTACTGCTATGTTATCAATAGTTAAACTGAGAAATAAACTCTGAAAAATAATTTTAAGTCATGGTAAACTGTCTTGAAAGAATGGCTTTTGTTCCCAAACCTGAATTTCTTCTAGTGGTACAATATAGTTCTCTCTCTCAGTTTATAACTAGTGTTGATTCTCAAAATCCCCAAGAAAAACATTTCTATACTAAAATTCTTTTCTGAAACATACAATTATTTTCTTACACAGCTCTACAAATCTGTCTTCTATAACTACAAAGCCTGACAGCTTTGTACCTGTCTGCAGTCATCGCCCACTTTAAAGATAGCTGCCTGCCAACAGATTTTCTTACTGTCCATTCCTTCTTCTGCACTTTCATCTATGGAATCAGAACGACAACGCAGACCTGCAAGAAGGGTACAAAGCAAAACCCAGACATGGAATTTAATTAGTAACTTTCTATCAAGCCCTCTCCACTCAAAAACATAACATTTCACTGCAGGTACACTACAGATACTTTTGCCTTGCAAGGTGGATGCTGTAAGATAGTTCCCTTTGCCTACTGGAACTGGAACACATCAAAATAGTGTTCATGATTTACCTGATAAATGCCTGAATTGCATTAAACTGGTCAGCTAGAGCGCCCCACAAAATTTATTATGAGAAAAAAGTGCTACAACCTGGAGTTTGCTACAGTGTAAAAACCAGGGCAATCAATTTATATGTTAGTCTAAAGTAACTGTTAACACTTCAAGATACCTCTATGTGGCTTGCTTCCTACGACTTCTTTTTTTAAATTAATTAAAGTTTTCAGAGTTTTCTCCTCTCTTCCTTTGATCCAGCTTCATTTCTGAGTTGAACCACTGCACATAGAGTTCAACATGGAAATAATTTTACTGCAGCAGCAAAGGTCAGTAAAAGCAGGTGATTTTAAAGGAACTGCTGTTTCTCACTTAGTAGTGTCAATGATGAAGATGCAGTTACTAACCTTCTTTTTCAAGCTCACTAACTCCGCATCGTTTCACTTTAAATTTGGCCAGGTAGGGTGCTTTTGCTGCACTAAAATGTAATAAAAACCAAGATGATGATGAGTACAAGTTAGCCAAACAAGAACTTCTAGAAAAATACCTAAGTATCATGAATTAACCTAATAGGAGAATATAGGTACCTCTGCATAGGAGTTCCAGATTTGTAATCAATGTCCAGAACAATAGCTTCAGGATTGCTGGGCAAGTAACAGCCTGCAAAATGGAGCAGACAGCTGAGAACAAATCCATTGGCTAGCATGACAGTGCAGGCTGGAGAGTAACTGATGTCAGTGTCTGTAACTTCAGTACAGAGTTTTTAATTAAATAAAATGTTAGAGATAAACTGGAGATTACAGTCTGTGAGCCACGAGGGATGAAGTATCCTTTGCATTAGTGAGCCACTGCCAGAAACTCATAGAATACAGTTTTGAACTAATACTGCAGAATCTGTACCACAGAAAGGTGCAGACAGGACTTCTCTTACAAAAGCCTCTAATAAGACGTGGCAGAATGTGCCGGTGCACTGGGGAGGGCCCTTAGCAACCAACACATGGTAGGAAAATTGAGATCTGTTAGAAAGAGATCAGGAAAAGCTTTCCTCAAAGTCCATTTTAAAGAGAAGATTCAGATTGGGAAAATATATGTTAAAAATTTGTAAAGACCTTTGGACAACGATATTTCAAGGGAGGGCCTGATGGAAGAAAAAGCAGAATGAAAGTGGACATGCTTAATTCTTGAGGTAACGTCTCAAAAGCGTCTCATCTTTTTAAAAAGAAGGTGGTGCAAAGAAAAGCAGCTTATTTATCTTCCCTCTTCAGACATACATTTCTACTTTTATCCATGATGTGCGTTACCTAACTTGCTCTTGGGCAAGTTTTGATGAACCATATATAAATTACTGGGTAGGTAGAAGTATTTTAATTGTTTCAAAAATGAAACAAACGAACTGTAACAGAAGAACAGCCACCAACGCCAAAACCAAGAGCTGCCACTTGCAAAGACTTCAAGATCTGCTTGGAAAATACAGTACTCGTGTTGAATACAGAACCTAATTATATTACATGTTTAAGTCACTTCTTACCAGGCTGCACTTTCACCTCAGACAGAGCACTCAAACAAGCTTTTTTTCTTTCATCTCCTTTAGGGAAGGGCCTAGAAAGAGGAATGATATTTTATTTATCTACACACTATAAACTACTCTATGTACGAGCTTCAAATTTGTTTCACATTTATACAAACAAGAAATGTTTCTTCTTGTAACAACAAAGATGTCTTCTTGCACCACTTCTAGAGAACGCTCAATACCTAACCAGAGCATTTTCTATTTCAATGATGGTTATAGTCTCTGCTTTGTAGATTTAACACTGATTTGACATATAGGTTGTTGACAAACCCAAATAGCATAAGAGATGTGAGCGAAATGTGTGAAAGCTCTTCCTTATAAAGAACTTTGAACTTAATTACGCATTTGTAAGCATCACTATAGTTATACCATAAGATTTTCCCTTGTGGACCTTGTTCTAGAATAAGAACATTGCTAACTGGAAAAAAAGAAGCCAGCAAAATGCCTATGCAATTACATGCCTAATTTGTTCACGTACTTAGCATGACTGCAGGTGTCAACCGGGTAATTGGTAACATGGTTAATGATCAGTAGTACAATTACCCAATTTGCACAGGCACTTCTGTTAACCATCTACTGAAGGCAGTCGTGCAATTGCACACTCATCTGGTGTAGCAGCGTGCAACTGAAAGGTACGACTTATGCTCTAGTTTTAAGCAGTACAGCAGATCACCAAAGCAGCAACGTAACAGTTAAGATAATGAAATCATCACAGATGATACTTTTATTAATTTGTGCCATTTACAAAGCGAACAGCATCTCCTCTTTGTTGTCTTTACAGTGGAGAAGCACAAAAACCAGATTCATTTTAAGGCTGGAGTGCAAAATGCAATGCTTGCAAAGCACAATTATTATCAGTTGCTTACTTATGACTTCATACTACAAAGTGGTGGCTTGATTTCATTTTAAATATCAAGATACTTAGATCCTAACCTGCCCCTTTTAACTCATCCTACTAGGTGAAAACATTCAGACGTGCACACAGAAGGCACCTAATATTTGACAGTTTCTGTAGTGTAACCATCCTTTAGCCTGATACTCTTATTCTGGTGGTTTGCAAAGCTTCATTTTAAAGAAGGTATGTTCCAGGAAATACTTTTTCTATGGCTTTCAAACACTTCCATATACCACAGATTGTTTTAAAAATATGCAATGAAACAACACTTACAGACTTCGAGCTTGTGTGCTGAGCTGCTGCCATCCACTGGCAAGCTTTATAAAAGTTAAATGATCTATCTTACTGCAGTCTTTAAAGCAAACAGTGAGAATCTCTCTATGAGCAGGACTTTCAGTTCTAAGAGACCAACAATCCAATGTCTGCGGCACCAGATCTTTCTCCATAACCACAACTTAGGAATGAAGGAAAAAGACTTACATGTGCAAAAGGAACAACTGTCTTTGTATTACACCACACAATGAAATCTCTTTGTGACGAGGAAAAGACATTTTCATGGAGTTTAAGCAGAAGATAAACCATTTACCTGTGCTTGAGGTTTTGTGGTGGTTTTTGTGATTTTGTTTGTTTGCTTAAACTCTCAAAAAAATATTGATAACCAGTCATAATTTGCAAAAAAAAAAAAAATGGAATTCAATCTGGTAGACCTAAACAGAGAAGTGCTGTTTTTCCTGACTGAACCAAGCTCTACTTACTTTTCAGAAGTTTCAACACTGGTATCATATCCAAAAAGCCAAATTAATGATCCAAGTGACAACTGGGCAGATGAGATTTCAACTAGGACAAGAGGACCGATTGCTCTACCAATCCCATTCCTGTATCAGTGCACTTTTCTAGAGAACCTCATTCCATTATTGCCAACCACAACGTATTTGATAAAATCAGATTAAAAACTAAAGTTCAAGTTTAGAATCATCTGCTTCCAAAGTAAAAAGTAACAGCTGTTTCAGACGGACAGGAGCAGAGATCAGGGCAGATATGAATTATCCCTAGAAGTCAAACTAAATGAGCCTTTGCATCCTACTACAACTCTGAAGTTACCTTTAAGAAAAAAAAATCCTTTTCTCACAGACAAGTAATTAATTCTTTTTTCCTGAAAACACTATCACAATACCACTAAAAGCAACTTAGCCTCTTAATCAGGACACTGGTAATTAACAGCACAGCAACCCCCCCCAAAAAGCACAGTTTCTGAAGTACAGCACTTACTTGATAATGGCTGAAACATTGGTGATTTTATTAAAGAAATCAAATTCCCGTTGGTAGAATTCCTTGGCTGGGCCAGATAACGAGCCGGTTATCTCCTCTACTAGCTGCTCCAGAAGCTCCCCAATGTCAGCTGCATGTGAAACACAAAGCGTTTGTTTCAGCAGCTTATTTCAGCAAGCTAAACAATACAGGTGATGGCAATAGTCACCTTCAGACAGTATTCAAAAACAGGTACTGATGCAAAGACTGCCACATCTCTTTTGAGAACACTTCTACAGAATGGGTCCTACCGCTACAAATGAAACAGAAGCCCCTAGCTAAAAGGATTTCTCCTGCCAAAAGAGAAGCAGGAAGGAGTTTTAGTCTGAACTGAGATAAGAAAAGAAGTCAAACTAAATTATATTTTAAAGCACTCACGATCTTTTTGGTGTCCTTCTTCATCCAGGTAGATATTAGTTTTCATGTTCCAGATAAATTGATGAGCCAAGAGCTGGGATTTGGCAGCTGCCCACAGGATGTATTCTCTGACGTAACCCATCTGCAACCATATCAAGCCCAGTACAGATCAAAGACCGTTACAATTCTAGCAAGACTCAATATTACTGCTTCTAACAGCTGTTCTTCAAACTCAAAAATACTTAATGGATTGAAAGAAGACCTCTACACTTTCATTCACATTGCTAAAAATACCTTTGAAGAATGACAGAGTATTTTAACAGATAGTGAACTGACCTAAATTATTTTCAGCTTTATTACTGACCTACACTGTTATTCTAACCAGCCTTCCTCCCTCTATCTGTTCTATTTGGACTTCAAATCTCCTTGATCTTAGGGCACCCTCTAGTATGTGTACAAGGCACAGTGTAATAGGTACTGGTCTTACCTGCCATCACTAAATGCTTCTACAGTACCAGAACTCTAGACAGTGTCCTATGGACTGCACATTTTGGTGGCAAGAACTGCACATGCTGGCACAGTTCCACAGAAATTCTAGAAAGTAAGAACAAACTTACAAAAGAAGTTGAGGTGTACAAGGGAATCCTACTCATTCCAGAAGCTGCATTCCCTTTCCTTTACTTGCAGCTACTTTGTATTCTGTAGATGTTTCGATGTTTGACTGATATTAACAGACATGTCTGATGCTTATGCTCTGCACTCTAGAGGATACTTATCTGTGCAAAGCCCCCACAGAATAACTATATACAGCCACCTACACTACTGGCTGGGAAAGCCTTCACCTGAAAATACTGCACTGACCAGAGTTCACATACCTTCTGGGCAAACAAAAATCATCTCACATTAATGAACTCTGAACTTAGTCATCAAACTTTACTTCTGGCTTCTGCAGGATGAAGTTAAGGTCCTATTTCATATACATGATGGAGCACAAAACACCCCTAGACGTCTCCTCTGGTTAACTCCACAGCAAAATGATTAGGATAGTGATTCAATTTCATTACTGCTTGTCTCACGCAGACCTTCAAAAGCTTTATTCAGACAGAGTCCTCATCTGGGGTTTACTATAAAAAAAAATCTCATTCCTAACACATTAGCTACATAGCCTCTAGTTTCTCAAGTTTACCTTTCATAAAAGAGGTGCATCCAAAGCAAGCCAGCCTCTAGAGACAATAATTGTTCTTCTGTGTGTTAGACACAGGACAATAACGAGAGCATTAGTTTAAATTATGTCTAATTTGCAGTTTTGAATCTAAAAGCTGCTTTAAAAACTGTTTTGTTCCTATGCAGCTGTCATATATCCTCACCTTGTCATACCGAAGTGCCTGCACAATCTGTGGAATGTAGAATAAAATGGCATCCTGAAAGCAAAAAGATGGCAGGGTTTTTACTGTTACTGTTTTAGTGGTTGGAAAGGAAGACAGGTCATATGCAGAGAGAAAAGCTCCCTTCGGTTAGGTGATGAACAAACACCACTGTGTCTTTATTTTAAACTATATATATGCCACCTCCTCAAGTCAAAGTATTTTTCTGTCCAGTTACTCCCTTCAAAAATATCATTAATAATTGTGTATTTTACATTTCCCAATACAAATCTGACAAGTGTTAAAAATCCAGCCTTCTGCTGCTTTAGAGAAACACTTTTCTACTCGGAGAAGATGAGAGGAACAATTTGAGAAGAGTAGTCTGAGGAATTCAGCTTAGTGTGATTTATGACAAAAAACGCTGCAAGTACACAAACTGGTATTATGTGGGACAATCAACTTTTAACTTTTCACCCCAATATATTCACATTCTGCAATGTGGTGTGCCCACTTAGCATACACATCTCTCTACGGTATTAAAATGAAGCCTGTGGCCACAATGACTAAGGTCATAACTTTACTTGCAGTGTTAAAGCACTCTTGGAACTCACCGGAGGAAAAGATCGCAGGACTTTAACCCCATACTGAGCTGTTAGAGGATGAGGTGGATACATGCTTGAAAAATAGGAAAGGCCTGTTGGTGGATCTGTTGGTGCCCAGCACAGAACGTGGCTGAGCTCAGGTGCATCAGCATCAATTGTATGCCAGGTAACCAGGTACTGAAAAAGCAGGTCAGACACGTTAGGAGTTTACAGCACTCAGTAACGTCTGGGTAACACACAACAGACAGTAATGCTATAATCTAGCTTCCCATGGCAGGGCAAGTGAAACATGCTACATTGTATTTCACAAAACCATAGCTATTTTATCTAAAGTGCTTTTTTTCCATGGAAAACTAACTATTGGAATTGCCTCACCTTCCACATCACCAGATGAAGTTAGTGAAGTCAATTTACTAAAAACACAATACAGGAGTTGTAGCACAGGGAGAAAGAAGAGAGGATGAGCCCTTTTGTAAGAGTCAAAGAAGGTTCAGTTTTCCTGTCATGTATTTTACAGGTGATGCACAGAATGCAGCTCTGACAAGACTGTCCCTCACATGACCAGAGTGTGTCACTGCAGATCAGCGTGAAGAGTCTCCTCTGTCTCGAGAAGCTTGGCCTCTTGCCACACAGAATGGGTTATGCTTCAAATAGTTTCAGCAGCAGCACTCAGCAGTGGTCTTTATACATATTATGCAAAAGGAACAGAAATGGTGGCTGTACACAAGGGATGAGTTTTGAGAGGTTTTGTGTATAGTAAGAATATACCCAGGAGCAAGATGTACTACTAACTAACTAGCCGCCTACTCTTATATTACTATGCTTCTTGCCTCAGCACCCTACTTCCACAGCTGCTCTCTCTCTCTCTCCTACAGAGCTGTGGTTAGCACCAGAATATACACTCTGTTAAGTAAAGACTGTATTTTCCAATATATCTAAATGAAATGGCCATACCAGCGTCCTGTATGTATAAACAGTCACAAGTACCTTTATTGCTTCGGGAACATCACTCACAGCTCCTGGGTCCAACCGAACCAGACGGGTCACTTCTGTTCCAATAGCTTCAGTGTTCTTAAATCTAAGTATAACCAGCAACACAATAACATTGTCAGAAGACTTTGACAGCCAACTCTATTTATGTGAAGATGTGGACAGCAAAAGGCAGAAAAGTGTATGCTTAATAAACAAACAGTCCAACAATGAAATAATGCACATCGAGGGACCAATATTCTGTCAGAAGAGTACTCAGGAACAACTGGTCCTTATCCAGTACTTTTGTATAAACCACTAGTATTTTTGCCCACTCCTGGATTCTTGGCTGACATATAGAGTCTGGGATTCTACAGAAACCAGTGTCCAGTACTGTACTTGGCAAAAACCATCACTGTTGTAAGGGGGAAAGAATTTCCTATTGCTTCCAGAGCCAACTATGCTAATTCTCCTATAACACTTGCTAAAGGACAAGCCAGTATTATAGCTAGAACACTTCATTCAAAAACACTTTTAGCATTGCTTAAACGCTAATGGGTTAAATGCTATTAAAAACCAAACATGATTTCTTCTGAACAAAACACTGTTAGTGAAAAGTGGGTGGCAGGAAAGGAAGCTGAACTCCACTGGAGTCTGAGCCAAATGAGTGTATTAAGTAATGCAGTTCTTTTCACTTCAAAGGTCTCAACCAACTATGGAAGCATGCAAGGGGGCTGTAAACAGGAGCAAGTGTCATCAGTACTAACACTGTAAGGATTCA
>NW_010194115.1:0-39046 GCF_000695765.1 Mesitornis unicolor | reverse complement strand
GCAGGAATTACATCAGTTCTCCCTTCTGAAATGTCTCACCTGGTAGGCAGCTGTACAGCAAGATGAGGAGAAATGCTCCAAGCCAGATTTACATTATCCTTCCATTGCTTCTCACTAAGACTGATATACTTGGACCTCCAGTTTGCTACACTGCTCTCTCCAGTTTGATCCAATTCTAGCTCAGGGGAAGACAGTGGATTGTACCATGTGATTAAGCGTTCAATCTCAGTAGCCTGAGGGAAACAGAAAAAAAAAGTGTTTTCTGGAAGAAGTAAAAACACACCCAGTTTTATACTTTAGTTTACACATCCTGCAACAAGAGGGTCTTAGAAATTCATGCAGCTTCCCCATTCTTCTGATGACTCACCAGCAACGAGAGCAGTAATGTTCTTCGCTTCATGTAGTACTTGTGCAGCTGCGTACCTCTGTTAGTCTTCTTAGACATCCCTTGATAAAAGGATAAAATGTTTTCAGTGGCTTTTGTTAGTGTATGTTAAATGCTGCTTTCAAAATGTTCACACCTGGCAACATTAACCCATAAGGACTGAATAACCACAGGACACTTGTGAATTTAGATAATCCTCTGAGTATATGGAGTAAAACAGGCTACAGGGTATCAATTTAGCCAGTATTGCATTCACTTTAGAAACACAACAGCCTACTGAATAAAAAGAGCACATAGTTTATGACTGTACAGAAGCACAGTCCACAATCTAATGTCGCTCTGCTGCCCCTCAAAAGCACTAGGGACATGTTTGCACAAACAAAGCAATCTCCTTACAGTATTTCAATATACCTTGACCTCCAGTCTTACTACTTCTGCATTACAGAATTGAACATTCTATCAAATAAATCAGATAATTTCAAAACTTTACTGCTTGGTACCAGTGAGACTTTTTCCATTCCCTTTCCAGAGTCTGGCACTGGTAATTAAATACCCTGCCTGAAAAACAAGAGCCTGATTTTAAAGGTAAATATTGACTTTAAGCAACATCTGCATATAAAGTATGCTCTAAAGTTGGCTGCAACCAGCTGGTTACAATAAAAAAGATACCTGATTTTTTAGATATGGTTGACATGCCACTGGACAAAGGGTAAGTATTTATCCATCCTTGTGTAGCCTGTTGCCGAGATCCAACGTTGATATCCAGGTTGCTCCTGGTGTCTTGATTATCTAACAGAGCACAGATCTGATGAAGAATCCAATCAAAGAAAGAATAGGTTTTGAAACAGCACATAAAGGAACTCACCAGGTGGCACAAGCTGGCTGGCTGTCAGATACTTCTTGTCCGAGAACATCGCTGTCCAAAACTTGATCAATATGCTGATATCCTCACGAAGCCTCTTTTCCCCTTGTGTATGGAACTTTGAAGGACAACTTAAAGAGATTATACAAATAATGTGAAGTTGAATGTACTGGAGAAAAAAACAAACAAACAAAAGTCACACAAATCAAGTTCTATTTTTCATTCTGACCAGTAGCTACAAGGATGAGACAACATATTGTCACATTTTATCCCTATTGCTTTATTCTGACTGAAGAGTACAAACTTCCCATTATAATTGAAAATTAAGCAGCAGTTTGTCAGCATCTTGGATTCATTTGAAATTTAATATTATGACTGACTGATCTCTTCACATTCAGGCATTCCTATCAATTATACTATTTTCTTTTGTGCCCATGTCAAATGCCAAAAATCATCAGATTCAGTGTATTTTCAAAATAGTGAAACTAAATTTCAGTTGCACACTCTGTAACAGCAATTATTTAAATCTTATAAATCTAGGTACCATTTTGAGCACTGAATAAACTCCAAAATAAGGAAAGAAAGAAAACATTCCTGAAGGTTACTATGTTATAAACCACACATAACTTAGATGTAAGTCTCTTTGAGATAGTTTATGAACTAAACAAAAGCACAAGGAAAATAAAAGTTTCTGTTCAAATGGGCAAAAAAAGGAAGAAGTCAAATCACTAGAATAGAAAGACAGCTGCTGCCTTGATGTATCATGGGAGGTTGAGGAAATCATACACATGCTTTCAGTGAGTAGTTACAAAGAAAAAGGTACCTGAAATAATCAAAGGCAGTTGAATAAATCTTTTCTCTCAGAACGTTTCGAATAGTTGCATTTGGAACCACATCAGCATGCAGCAAAGATAACCCCAGAGTCAGCAACCTAATAAGCAAAATAGTTAAACACTGAAAATTCCAGCATTTCAAAGATGGTGACCAATGCAACACCGCAGCTGTAACACTACTCAACTCACCGAAATTCCTTTCAACAGAATTTTTACCACTTGAAGCCAAGGACAAGTTATACATTTAGCGTACAGGTTTTTTTCTCCCAACCCTCTAGAACCTTACATCTTCCACCAAGTAAAAAAAAGACAAAACAAAACAAAATCTACTCACTTAAATCGGGGTCCAATTGCTGCCACATGCCGATTCAAACTGCCTTTTGCCCCTCCAATGTTCAATGAAAGCGACCGCTGAAGCAGGCTGGAGAAGATTTCTATCTGGTCAGAACTGCAGTACTTGGCTATTTCAAATCTCTGCACCAAAAACTGAGAAAGAGAGACAGACGTGCCATGTCTCCTTTGACCTTTTTTCATCTCAAAAAACCCCAGTCTTTTCTGTTTCAAACACCTTTCTCCCCCTTAATTACTATGTTCATCTAGAAACAGTGTGTCCCTTGACTTTGAGGCAGAGGGACTTCCATCCTGACTTCAGTCCTTTCCTGAATCACGAGAACAAGTACTGCAAAGTAGTTCAATCACAGCAGCACTACAGCACTGCCACAGGTGGGTCGTTCCAGAAGAGACACATACCTCTATCCAGATGTAATGTGGAGTCACCTCTGGCGGGCAAGGCCTCGGCTGGCTCTCTTCTGAGGCTGCTAATGGATCTGCTTCTTTCTGCTCAGCAGAAAACAGGCCAACTTTCTGCTCCACTGTCATTTGCCAGGCTCCTGCCATTTCCCGCATGAACTGCAAAAAGGAAGGTATCAGTGTTTCTCGTTTCAAAAGCATCTTCTTACATGGAAAGCACATTCTCCATAGTGCACAAAAAAAATCTAATGCATCAAAAAAATTCACTGCAATGTTAACAGAGAGGCAAAGACAGGTCTATGCATCCCTCCTGAAATAAAATGTTTCTTTCACATCCTAAATCATGAAGGGGGAAAAGACTCCTCCAGAAGCTCAGCCAGTAAGAAAGACTAAGGGCAACAGCGGACAAGTGCTGTATTTTGTTGAGGAGACTGAGCTGTTAGATCAGCTGGTGCCATCCATCCTTCCCCTCTACTAAAGTTTACTGCCTCCAACACCAGGACAGCAGAGACAAGCGTATGCCAGGCTCTCACATAGTGCAGGACGCAGTTTGGCCCATGAGCACACACAGCTGATGAAGTGCACACTGTAAAGATGTCACATAATTCACTTTTGCTGAACCTGCCCTAGGGAGCATCTAGTAAAAAGGAAGCCCAGCAACCAACAGTGCTTATCTGATCTCCTCAATAAGATACAAAGAAATTTCCCAGAAGCCTAAGAGAAAAAAATTAAACCAATGCAGTAATTGACCTAGGTAAATTTAGATGGATTATTATCTCCAGCAAATGAAACACTTAGTGCTCACTAACTGCAGCAATTACCAGAGGCAGCCTTCTCAGCTCTGTGTGGCCTGTCACACCACCATGCCGAGTTGCTGTATTACTATCAAATTCATCCCCACCTCACAAAATACAGCCGGTCTAGCCTGTTACATGATTAGGACATTTGCAAGCCTATTTTTTATGCTAGAGTGCAAGGCCAGATACCAGAGGCTCTGATTGATGAGCAGGGATATTGATTTCTATTTGTTTTAAAACACCACTCTAAATTGTGGTAGTTTAGAACCTGATTCATGAGCAGCTGAGGCACCTCAGTAGCAAAGTAAATCGTACAGCTGAGTTCCTAACAGACTTCCTTTGCTGTACCATTGCTGCTGCTAAGAAAGATTAATTTCCCACAGTCCACCTCAAGAGGGTTCTCAGACTTGTACTAATACATGAGGAGGTTAAAGCGATTAACAATGCATTTAACGTCCTTATTAGACACAGATTTACAATAGCTGTGAATCTATAAAAATTTTCTCTTCCCTCCTTGCAGGGACAGAGAAAAGTTGCTAAATTGCTTCCTACCGGCACTTCTATTCCATTCTTGGCAGCAAGCAGCCACTCCCAGCAAGCAATTGCTGTTTCCATGCCATGTTCATTGAACATTCGCAGGGGTCCCCAACACAGATGATGAAGGAGCTGGGGATCACAGTCTGAAAACAAACATTCACTCAGATTTCTCCAACAGAATAAACAAATGCTTTTCACATCCACATGAACTTGGTGCACACAGTATGTAATAGTCAATTCCTAATAAATAGCTTCTAGTTCAAGAAGGCGTTTCCCCAATATAAGCCTAATTGAAAGAACTCAAAACACAATTTTACTTCAAGCTGATGCTTACTAGTTTTGTATATGGTTTGTTTTCATAGTTTTTTTACTCTTGGCATTCACAGCAAGGAAGGAGAACTCTTTTTCATTACCTTTGCTGCTTATCAGCAGTGCAGTCAACTTAAACATGGCTTGGGTGTAGAATTCAGTATGGCCTGATTCAAGAGCATCATTCAGCTCTTTGACCATCAGTTTATTCAGGTCAGATGTTCGTCCTGTAGCATTTGAGAACTGAATCATTCCAGCAACCTGTAAAATGTAATGGGTTTTTCAATAGAGAACAGTATTGTTAGGAATTTAGTTTGGTATTGGTCATGTGCTGATTAAGCATCTCCAAAAACAGAGACATCTTTTGTTATGACTTTGTTAAATCTTTAGCTTGATCTGCAATCTAAGAACTCTCTGAAAACCAACAGTAAAATGAGCTGCTTAATTACATTAATTACCCTTTATCTTGAATGAATTTAAGTTCAGAGTCTGTGCTTAAAAAAGCACAGAACCATACAATAATTTAGGTTGGAAAAGCCTTTTCAGCCATGGCTGAAAAGCCATGCCAGAGCTCGTGGACACTCCACACTCATGAGAAATCCTCTACTTACCTCTCCTGCGTAGCGGTTGCGCAAGTTAAGAGAAGCCATGAAGTTGGAGTAATCCTTCTTCACACAAGTAGGTCTTTCAGTCAGCTGGGTTGCCTATGACCAGACCACATACAGGTGTTTATACTGTTCATATCCAACCATTTGTCTTTTTTTCTATGTATACTTTCACATATGTTCTAAGTTTAGTTTTCCTTATGCTTATAATCAGAATAGCACCAGGGCTATCAAGTATAACAGTACCAGGACAGATAATGAAATAAGGAACATATACATTAATGCCATGAATACAGTTTGAAATATATACATATCTGTATGTACTTTTTGAAAGACCAATAAAAAAAACAACAAAAAAAAGCATAAAAACTGTAGAATCTCTGGGACTGCTGCTCCCTTGTCATGAACGGGTAAGGAAGAGGACAGAGGAGTAGATGTGGTCTTGGTTCTACCCCCTCCACACAACTGCTTGGTGAACTGACAGTAATGCAGAAGAGAGAGGATCTTGTTCCTGTTTTTAAAAAGTGCACTAATAATCCATGTTCCTCTTTGCAGGAGCACTCATGAATTTGTGACTCAGGTTTCTCCTCAAAAAAACAAACAAAAATCTGAACGATTCTTTATACTGTAAATGAGTATTTTTTTATATTGAGGATTTAATACTCAAATACAAGGCCAGCAAAACAATCAAAATTTCCACTCTCTTACTTCAGTACTGCTAATGGTTAGCTTGGCTCAGCAACAGATAAACTGCTGAGAACTATTCTTATGTGTCTTGGATATAAAACTTGCCTACTACCATCTTTGCATTAGCAATATCCAGTCCACAGGAATAAAGCAAGAGGAAAAGCAAACTGCTAGAAATCTGAAAACTTTCTGAAAGAACTTTTATCACTTGTTTGACATGCAGGAGGGCCCTGATAAAAATAAATACTTATAACACACTAAGAAAATGAGGAAGTTGAGTTGTTTCTCTTATTTCCTTTCCAATTTTAAAGTTTCTGCCAGCACAGTCTCTATTCTATCAAGTTTTGTTCACCTTGCCCCTTTAGGGAACTACATGACTGCACTCCTGAGTGCTGGCAGAGTTCTTTTTCCTATTTACATTCAGTGACTAGTGCTGGCTAGAAAGAGGACTGTAACAGAGAACCAAAAGAAAATCCTGCTCAAGCTGGGTGTGGAGGCAGTTTCAGAGCTGCTGCTAGAAAACAAGCTGGCTGATGATACAATGGTTTCTACTGGATGCTGCTCCAGGAAACCAGAAATTACAATCACAAAGGAGAAAATATGAACTGCAACAAACTGCATATAAATGCATGAAATGCTTAGTAAAAAAGCATGTTTTGAATGAACCTATGTAAAACTCTGAGCAAACAGTTGTCAACCGACACTCACCTACATTACTGTTCTAGAAAGCAGCTGATTTAAAGTCTTACACAAAGATACTACGTTCAAATAATTAAAAATATAGTGTTATTTTCTTGCTTGTTACTATCTTACTTTTCAGTATTTTACAGAACATGATTGGAAGGTACTTTGATTTGAGATGGAAAGAAAGAAGGTATCTTTCTGTGCAATGTTTAAGTGCTATGACAAAAGCGACTTGGAAAGTCTGTATTACGTCGCAATACTGGATGTCCTAAAATTAACATGACAGTTATACAGCAGCACAAACGAATGAACAAAAAGAACTGCGCCCAGTACTCACGCCCAGAGTGGTGTTCTGTCTGTTGTAGCCTGCAAAGTGCAGAACGCTTTCTGTAGCCATAGCCAGTCCTGTGTGCTGGGACAAACCTGACACCCAGTTCTGATGCTTGTTGAGGTACTCCTGACCAAAGGGGGGAAAAAAAAAAAGAAGTGTTTGTTGGAAATCTACTGTGTTTTTTCAAAACAAAGCAGCTCTTAAGCAAGTGTTGCCTCATTGCAAACTACCAGAAACTTAATGACGCACATACCTGACAAAAAACAGACTGTCTCTACTCATCCCTTTTAGGCACTGTTCCCCGGGCAATAAGAAACTCTGAATGTCCTCCTAAATACGTAAAGAGTAAGACTCGTTCCATTTTGTAAAAAGATAAAGCGGTAAGATAGATATTTGTAGGTTGAGGTCTTCTTTAAAAAGAATCACTTTTCACAAAAAGAACCTTAGCAAAGGAAGCGCTTTGGACTCCACGGAAGAAGAGAATATAATCAGTTATCCTTTTACATAAGGATAGAATCCCTTGAGGTTCTTTTTTAAGGGAAGGAAATATAAACGTCAGGTAGAGTTGCAGCAGGATCTTGAGCCTCCTCAGATATTCTGTTATCAGCACTAAGTTAGGCAACTCTACATAGAATATCAGTCTAACCTGACTCTGTAGTCTCTTAAACTATTCAATAAGGATTAATAGACCTACATTTTACTACAGTGAGACTTCTTGTTTACATAAAAGCTATTTTATGTATTTTAGTAGTACATCATAAATAGTCTTTTATAACCTTTGCTTGCGGTGTTATGACTGCTTTCTACTGAATTCTGCCACATGTGACCATTCACTACACCCATGCTCAAACTAAAGTCTGCAGTTTACAGTGGTCTCGTGTATCAGCAGCGCTTCTCCATATTTAAAAACACAGCAAAACAAAAATACAACCATAAATACAGAAAAAATTCTCTCAAGAGGGAAACAAGTTTTTCATCCTAATCATATGTTTCAGTCCAGCTGATATTTTCAGCTAATGTGCCAGCATTAAACAAACTTTGCTAGGCAGATGATTCTGTTACACCAAATTCTGAGTTTTAAAGTAAATCCAGGATGATCAACAGTTCACAAACCTGTTATTTTCCAGATACTCAGGTTTGGACTACATAAAAAGTCACATCAAATAAAAAATTCTAATTATTTTCTGTCAGCGCTATAAACAAAATCTTAGAGCCACAGAAAATTTAAAATGATGCTTGGATAGAGTAAAAAATAAACACCAGCACAAAATTTAATTCCAATTTTGAAGATCGAGTAAAATTTTCACAGAAGCAGCTCATTACCTGTAGATGAGATTTTGTCACAGAGGGAGCCCATTTCATTGCTTCTTGCAGAATCATCCCACAGCGTGCAGCAAAATCCTTGACTATGCTCTAGAATTGGAAAGCATCAGTGCAATCAGTAAAACACAGGACATTTAACAAGAGGCACTGCTTTTAATGGCGTAAGCAACATAGGAAGTAAGGCAGGTTGCAGCAATATGACATGGTTAAAATTATCTGTCACAATTAAATGTACCCTTGCTAAGCAAAGAACTGTCACGCTGCAAGTGAAGTAAAATAACAAGATTCAGAAAAACAAATACCAAGTGTGATAACCTTGTTGTCTGATAAATCAAGGAAGATCACCTACCTCTCTAGCTTCATGTGTGTCAGGGACAGTTATTCTATATGGAGCATCAGGAATGTCATAGTATGGTTGGTCCTTGTGAATGTCCTAAATAAAAACAATTATCAATTCTCAATAAGATAAATTTTATCATCACTTAACTTGAAGAGTACAGGTAGCACTCTCCTCAAACAGGAATTCTGATTTACCAAACACTTTTGCTAGTATTTGCTCTCGAAGTCAACCTGAAAAGCTCCAAAGATCAGGTTTTATTCCAGTTTCATTTTCTGCATGAATAATTTTAAAAAATCAAAAGCCTTCTCCTCAACATTTAGTACACAAATGTAACTCTATAAAGCACTTCCATGTTAATAAATCCAAGGTGTACAGATACATCTACACAGAATGGAAAGACAATAATCTGACAACCATAATTCATAAAAACAAAACAAAACAAAACAAAAGCACCACCACCAAACTTTTATTTCAAATGAGACAGTTCAACAGTTACAACCCACGATGGGTAATGCTGCGTTATATCCTTGGTGCTAAATTTGACTTTCTGAACCACATTTGACAACTCTCTAGCACTCGCTTTACTACCTATTCTTCACAGAATTTAAAATAAGGATTTTTATCAGAGTGATGATAGCAAAAACAAATCAAGATGCAAATAAGTATCAAATAGGTGCAAAACAAAGCGAAAAATTCAGTTCTACTAAAGAAAAATGGAAATATACATTTTATTTCCCTAACAGTACTACTAAAAAAGGAACTTACTGCACTAAGAGACAGTGACAGCGTCTGCAGAATATCTAGCATAGTCTTCAGCACAGTTCCACTCCACAGCAAGTGAGGAAACCTACAGCAAGACAGAATTCAGAAACACAATAACCGTGGAGAGCTGAGGAAGGAAATTATTTTATCAAGAAATGGAGCTGCTCAAAGAGCTAGCTATACACATCACGAGGTAAGCTCACATTCAACAGAAGTCACGATGCTTGCCATGCCTCACAACCGCCCAGCTCAATACAGAGGCCAAAGCTCTCTAAGAGCAAGCAAAGTAGAGCTGTTTCATAGGAACTGAGATTGCATTTATTTCACACGCACTTTGCTTTGCTCTCTCCATGGGAATATGAAGCAGACACAGGCATTTTAAGCCGGGGTTTCAGAGCCCAGGTTAAAAATACTATTGAATGTTATTTTTCTAGGAGATGTTTCAGCAGAAGTACCAGCCAAGAAATCCACTTGACTGTTGTCATCAGTTGCATAAGTAATCCCTAAACAATGTGGAAAGAACAGGAAAATGAAATCTATACTCACTTGTCTACCAGACCAGATAAGTATTTGTCTGCAACTCTCCTAATCCTCTTGTGAATGTGGTTAAAATTCACCAGCAAGAACTGAGCATGTCGCTCCAGCTCTTCTTCGTTCTCCTTAGTTTTAGGCTAAAATCATGCAAAAAGATGTATGAAGCTCTTAAGAAAAAGGGCAAACACACCTTCATAAACTGAAATCAGAACATTTATACAAATCTGAATTGTAGCTTCCATGTAACCTACTTTATCAGCCATCATTGTCAGGAAAGCTTCAAACACCTTATCAGCAACAGCTATCACACACTGCATCATGCCTGAGGAATTGAGAGAAGTGACAAGTTTGATTATCAGAATTATGTTTGCTTTATAAGTCATGTTTAGTAGTTAAAAGGTGTTTAAGTTTTACTCAGCCAACACTGAACCAAACTGTTTCAAAACAAAACTAGTGCTCTTGGCCAGACTAAAGCAACAGCACAGTGAATGTGATTAATTTTGTTAAACAGTTGTTTGATCTGTTTTAGTTTTGCATGCCTAGAAATAACTTCCTAGTATCTCAAGCTGCAAGACAGCCTAAAACAGGTAATCTTACCAGATTTGTCTTTCTGAATTGCTTTATCCTCAAAATAGCAAAACATGACTTGGAAGCGATCTTGGTCAGTTGAACGCAACACCCTAGGAAAAGAAGAGTTTTGTGGGTTGGGTTGTTCTTAGTTTTTTGTCTTAGTGTGGGCTTTTTTATTATTTTTAAAATGTTCCTCTTCTTTTAAACGTCTTTAACACAAACCTACGTACTTTAATCCCACAGTACACATCACACACACACGGTCATTGTTCGTGTCATGATAATTTTAAGTCTCTAGTGTGATATTGCTGTTTGTTTCTACATTGAGCTAACAGGGCTCGGATCATAAAAAGCCTGTTCGTCACAGAGAGTAACTTTCACACCTCAGAGTGAGAAACCTGACAATGCACTTATACAATCACCACAAACATACAAACACAGTACAATTGTGGCATTTCTATGGGCTTTGCATTTGTTGAATTTCCGTATGATGGAAATATCACTTATTAAAAAATAATGGTTTCTAAAATACAGTCAAGACATTTCTGGAAATGGTCATCCCTGGTGTCAATTATTATCAAAGCCAAAACGTGATGGAGAAGTTTCTTCCTACTCTCCTCAGTGCTAGACATCTCCACCTCAGCTTTCAGCTGTACGCTTCTTTGAATAGATTAAATACATTTTTAAAGAAAAAAACAACAAAGCCAACAAAAACAAAAGTCTGTGAATTCAGCAGGTTTGATTAGTACAACCCAACGCAAACGAATGAGAGCAAAAGTAAAGTACGCTCAAAAAAAATTTCTCAGCTCCTATATTACATTAATTTTGCACAATAGGCAAATGTCTACGCTGTCCTTCAGAGGTGCAAGCCCAAGACTCTGCAAAGGATACATTACACTTGAAAGATGTTCCTTTGAAGAACCCTTTTGTCCATCTTCTATTAGTTCCTATACAGAGGAGATCTCAATTTTCAGTCCCTACTATATTATTCCATCCTTTTCCTCTACCTTAAAGGTATTTTTGCACAAATGAATTCTCAGTCTCGGAACGTTCGATACAGCTAATGTGACTCAAAATACCATTTCTCGTTTATCTTAGTGTGTGGCTATTCTGACTTGAATATACAGAATTGGTTTTTGTTGTTTGGTTTTGTTTTGTTTTTTTAAATTCATCAGTGAAAAAAGTCTATACATACCTCATATACTCTAGGCGGTAAACAGAAAGGAGATAGGTAGACATGGCAAAGTCCAACTTATTGATCAATGCTGACACTTCCGGAGGAGGATCCAAGAGATTTATTATGGTACTCCGCAATTCATTTAATTCAGCCTAGAGATGAATACATGAAGTTATCTGAAGTGCGAGTACTGTAATAGTTTGATTTCTGAAAACATTTGCTTTCAGTTGTTACTCTGTTTACTTTTTAACCTTTACAAACAATATGTCAGGATGCTTCTGTCCTGCAGACTAAGACCAACCTGCTCTGACTCTGCAAGTCATGATTCTTCAAATACAGAATTAAACAGAATTAAATACTGGAGTCAACCTCCCTGCTGAAATAACTGCTACTTTTCATGCAGTTATACGAATGAAGAAATACAAATCCAACACTAAATGACTGTAAGGTTGACTAACATCACTGTTCAGCTTCTGAAACTTCATGGGTCTGTTGTGCCATTTTTTGATGACACAGAATTAAACATCTAGGCACAACGCAGATTTCTGTATTATCTGGGAGCCAAGCAAAGACATTTCATAGCCTGCAACTGTTCAATCTACACTGCTACCACAAATAGTGCTCAGGTAAAATCTATCCTGCAACAGTAGGGAGAGAGAAGTATACCAGTACCAAGCCAGATGATAAAAAAGGAGAAAGCTTATTTAACATTTCTTTGTAGGACTAAATATGTTGTTTACTTCCAAAGTCTGCTGATTTTTTTTAATAGTGCAAGTTCCGTCTGTTTGATATAAAAATAGATGAAAAATGATTAAAAAGCTTTCATCTCCGCAAAGACTTGGTTTCTACACCTTATCAAAATAGCGTAGCTACCACCCTAAACACTTGTATTAATGCTCAATAGAACTAAACCCAAGCCATTTTTGTACACTGCTGTCATAAGAGTAATGTAAAAAAACCCTGGTTTTCACTAACAGGAGACAGGTTGAAGGGGCATCGTGCTATTTCACTATTTCATGGTTACCATTTAACAGCGACAGACATTATGGAAGGAGATGATACAAGAGGTTAATTCTTACAGAAGTCACGGTATCGTTCTTCATGGCAGAATTGTACTGAAGAACAGATCGAAGTGGTTCTTTGCTGGGAAATGTGAGTAATGGAGACTTGGTAGCAATTTCACATACACCTTCATACCATTCTTCTGGCCAGAGACCTGGAACACAAGTATAAAGAGGAAGGTGGGGTGTGGAGAAAAACTCCATAAAGATTCACAAAGTTAACAAGCATTATCAAGCTTTGCACTACTTCCTAGGGCAAATTTTTCATGCCCTGAAGCACAAACACTTAATACAAGTGATCCATGTTCCAAACATAACAAACATGTTTAGGTAATTTCAAGTCAAGTTTCTCACGGGGTAAGAGGTTTCTACTTGATTACCACTGTACCCCATGCATCTGATCTTCCATTTCAGGAACTTAGCTATCAAAACTCATACTTAACTAAGGCCGTTAACTTAGAAAAAACACCCGAGTACAGGTTGTACCGTGCTGAATCTCCTAGAACAACTGTAAAGATGTAAAGAAATCCTGCTGGGTACCTGACATGTAAGCTGTTCGTTTTGTAGTGTCTTTATGTCTGTAGTTTTTCTTCAGTCTACTGTGAATGGTTTGCATACGGTTGCACTTACATTCATCAAGAGTTTAAATGGGAGCAGCAATGTTGCTCTCTCAAGAGTTTACACTACCTGATCCTTCCACAGCAAATCCCATCAGTACTGAATACAACCAGAAGTCCCGGAACAGCTTTTGCAACCTGGGCTTGGCCTCCTTGATGGGTGGCAAGCGTCTAGTGAGCTACCAGAGAAATAAAATTAACATCAGAAAACGGTGGGAGTTACAATAACTTAATTCCATGCTAAGAGATTTATTCACGTACCTTCTTAACTATGATTTACAAAGATAATGTTCTTTGTCAACTATGAAATCTACTATGACATTGCTATCGTGACACTTCAGAAAATTAGATCTTGTAAGAATATCTTAAATGCTAACGTTTGAGATGCCTGAAGTAACAACGTCCTTTGTTTTACAGAGGAACAATACCACCCTGATACAGTAACATCTGGAGAGAATACGTAATATCAGTATCTTATCAACCGCAGAGAGGAAGAGACCACACGGCCCTTTAACCTGGGTTAAAGACAATGCCATGCAGCTTTGCTTCAGCGCAAAGGAACTCAAACCCAAATAAACATTAGTCAAACATACTTCTGGTTTGTTTATTGGCTTTGTGGAAATACATTGAGGCACCAATTGGGGATTTTTCATTGTTTGCACCCACGCACAGAGTGACATCAGTTCTGGAGAATTTACTATCTAAACAAGCAAGTAAAAGAGCATTATTTTCAACACATTTATTAAAATTCTCCAATACTTTTAGCACAAACAGCTGCTACCACTGAAAGACTACACTTTGGACTCCCAGCCAACATGATATACAATTTTACGTACATTTACCTAACAAAGCTCATGGAGTGTTCTCCTAAAAAGTGTTAGATGCACAGGCAGTGTTTAAAAAGTGAAAGAAATGGCCCAATAAATGAGAAGCTTTATTCAATATGACTGTATATTACTACTGTAAACTTTATTAAGAAAATGTTACATTCTAACTTGAAGAGATTTTCTTTCTAACTCTACAATGATTCCCTTGAGGTACAAAAGACAACAGCATCTCGGTGAAACCTTTTATAAAGCCAACTTTGGATATATTTGTAAATAATGAGGGAAATTGTTCATTTTTAAAGAAATATGAAGATTCCTCTATTACAGCAAAATTAACATGAGTTTAAGCTGGTAAATGGCACTATGCTAAAAAGATGCTTGTGCAACGCAAATGTTTGCACTAATATAACACTGACTGAAGGAGCCTGACCACCACAACCACAGCAGCTCAGCCACGTCTGCAGTAAGATGCCCCCCCATTTCAGCACAAAATAGCAGCAACGTGGCTTTTACCAGTCATTAACAGTCAAGTTTATGTGCATGCTTGACTTTGAAACTTTACATACACACCAGTTCTTGCTTAAAGATTTTCCCCAAAAGTGAACAAGTACCTGCAAAGCCATAAAAGTAGTTCAACAAACAACATAACGATTCAGCAGAGCTCACTAGGCAAGGGAGGGATTTTGGCTGACGAAGTAAGTTTAGCAGTGTTTGGTTTAGAGAATGTTTACTTTGGGAGATACACAAAAACCTAGCGTCAAAGTTCAGATTTAAACCCTGCCATTCCTCTTACTTGAGCTATTCAACACAACCTTTCTGTACAGTGGCTTAAAGGTAAGATTCATTTCCATCTTCTGTTATTTTAGGTAGGTCTGACCCAAGACACATATATTCCAGAGTGGGGGAATGTTTAGCCTGTGTAAGTGCAGCTAAGCAATAACTGAACGTTGGTGAAGAGGAGAATGTAAAGCTGGGAACTGCAGGCAGCAAATCCTTCTATGCCAAAAGCAGAAAACATTTATCAGTGGTTACTGGACAGAATATCTCAAACCTAAGGGCCTGACTTCTGGGGGTGGGGGAAAAAAAAGCCATGAATTTATGAAGAAACAATAAGAAAACGACTGACTCGAGTCGTTCAGTCACAGTGTAAAAACCATTGTAAAAGCACCTTCTGTGGATCCTTCCTTATTGCAAAACAGTACAATTTTTTGCATGGGATAATCACCTTAAATGCTTTTAGGATTTCAGAGAAATTAGTTCAGGAGAAGAGTTTCAAAAATTAAAACTAGTTCAGTTACTTCAGTCTTGCTACAACATGTTTGAAAATATTTTCCTTCAAGCACTGGTTTTGTACACAGACATACAGGTATGTGTATCTATACTTTTTACTCCTACATAACAGCTCTTTGAACCATTTGCTAATTTCAAAAAACATTTTAATCACCCTTGTAATAAGACCTTTGTTTCAACAGTGCAATCCCACTAATGGTATTTAGTGCAAATGCACAGCCTTCTCCACGTTTGCTGCTAAATCCCTGCACCTCCTTTATTCCATCAAATCTCAACTTTGCTCTTCCAAAAATACTCCCACGAAACTGCCATATTTTGTTGTAGCTACAGGATGTCTGTTTTCTCAAATTCTTCAGTACATCTCAGTCTTCTGGTATGCTCCTTTAGTGGATGTCTAGTCCCTCCTACCAAGCTCAAATCTTCAAACTTATCTTCATGTCGTATTTTTAGTATGCACTAGTAACACAGGAAGTACACATTTTAAGTGTTACAGGTTTATAAATAAAGAGTCTCACCTATTTTAGGTGATGAGTTTGTTACTGCTGAAATATGCCAGTAACGATGACTCCCATGGGAGGAGGTCAGCCGATTCTTTGGCAGGCTGGAGGCACTACGTAAGCAAAACCAGTTACCAGTAAAACAGATTTATCCATCTAGTTAAGCCCCATTCCACTAAAAAAAATGCTGTCATATAAGGTAACCATAGACCTTCTGTTGTGACAAAACTCAGTGTGGACCTAAATTAGGGAACAGATAACTAAAACACATTAATCTATGCTCTCTCAACCATGTTATGTTGTTTTCCAGGCTCTGACCTGTCAGAATGAAGCTCCTGTTTCATTTGCTTTCCCTTGCTCTCATCATAACCTCTGCATTTTGTGGAGTCAAGGACTTCATTGAACATTTTGAAAGCCTTAAAGGTGCACAGCCACATGAAAATGGGACTTACGATATGCCAAACTTACCACCAGAGTTTCACAGAGAAAACACTATCACTAATGACTTGATTCCTGAAGAGGAGGAGGAAGAAGACTACCTAGATCTCGACAAGATACTGGGTGAAGATGACTACAGTGACATTATTGATGCTGGCCCATACATGGTTTCTGAAATTCGGCAAGGAAATATTCTTGAATTATTCCAAGGCAAAACCAGAATTCAGCGCCTCAATATCCTCAATGCAAACTTTGGTTTCAACCTTTACCGCAGCGTGGCAGACAAAGCCAACTCTTCAGACAATATTCTCATGGCTCCTGTTGGCATTTCCACCGCAATGGCTATGATTTCTCTGGGTCTGAAGGGTTTGCAGGAAGTATTATCTGCTCTTGGCTTTCAAGACTTCATTAACGCCAGCACCAAATACGAGCTCATGACCGTTCATAATCTCTTCCGCAAACTCACGCATCGGCTCTTCAGGCGCAATTTTGGTTACACGCTGAGGTCTGTCAATGACCTTTATATTCACAAGGACTTCTCTATTCTGAACGATTTCAGAAACAATATGAAAACATATTACTTTGCTGATGCCCAACCAGCCGATTTTTCAGATCCTAACTTCATAACTAAAACCAATGAGCGCATCTTGAAGCTGACCAAAGGGTTAATAAAGGAAGCTCTTGTGAATGTGAACCCTATAACCCTGATGATGATTCTTAACTGCCTTTACTTTAAAGGTAAGAATCAGTTATTTCAATCCTAGCAGAGGATATTCTCAGTTTGCAATTCACTGCATACTTCATTAGAAATTCTAGACTAAACTTAAATCTAGTCTACAGTTCACAAAAGCCTATTGACTCCCTCATTAAGAAGATTCTCTACTATTAGCCCATATTTGCATGTTCCAGTCATGCCCTGAAGTTAGTGGGTATTGTACAAACACAGGAAATGCTTATTCCATCCAAAACCTTACAGTCTAAAAGTGAGATTTAAGAACAACATATCAATGCAGACTAGACTCAGAAAGCTTTGTCGGAGTCTCAGATAGCGAGGTATTAATGCATGTGCAAGTTATTAGTCACATTCAGTCCTGCTTCAAGTTGCTGGCTTCACAGAAGTGGTACAGCTTTACCTCAGTTAAAACATTAAACATTTCTGAAGTATTCAGGATTCACAGAAATTACTACAAAGAATTTCAGCTTAAAGAATGTTGGATTTTTAAATATGATCATAGAATCATGGTATGGTCTGGGTTGGAAGAGACCTTAAAGATCATCTAGTCCAACCGCCCTGCCATGGGCCATCAGAGCATGACCCTTGTCAACAAGCCAGTACAGGGGACTGAACAGAACAACCAAAGCAGTATTCTTCTAAAACTGAAAACAAATACATTCACTAATTCAAACATCTCCATTAATTCACCGTGCATTGTCTGCTGATGTGGGCTCCTACATGTTTCACTATGGGCTGAACAGTTAGAGAGGCTTGAAGTAAAGACTGTACGAGTATTCTTACTATAAATCCTTATTTTCAATTTCTTCCCATTTAAACTAAGAGTCTCTGGTGAGGTTGTCAACATTTGTTATCTGCCTTAGGTTAGAAGTTTGGTAATTTCTCAACAAACTTGTAAAATTTCACTAAATGAGCAAAAGGTGGGAAGTGCCAATGAAAGAGGAACTAAGGAAAACAAAAGGAAATGTGGAAATGTGTTCCTAATTAAGATGAATAACAGATGAAGGTGACTTAAAACACTGGTAAGGAGGGACAGAGTAGCACAAAGGATAACAATGCTTGGAATTAAACCATACTCCTTTCCATAACTTATGAAGTAGCTTCCTATTTTTCCAATTATGTCTCTGCATCCAGGAAACAAATACTCAAGGGCTCTCTTACACCTGCCTTCTCAGGATTTGATTCTAGGAATTTAATGAAACACCCCTCCTATAAGTTTATGAAACATACCTTTTCCCACTCACTTGCAAGGTGTTACTTCCTTGAATAATACCACTTGTCTATCTAAAAGGTCTGAAGCAGTCACTGGCATAAGATCGAAACAATCTCCTATTTTGAAGTACCATCCAAAAGGGACTTATTTGTATCCTTAAGTACATCTCTGATAATCATATCATATTAAATACATGGCTTTACTGTCTGTTACACCATCCTAAAAAAAGGAATATGCAAAGTGAAACAGATACATTATTTTCTCACAATTTGGTCAAATTTAAAACACTTTTTACTCTGAAACTATCAAATAATTGTGTTATCCCAAAATAAACACTCCACCAAAAAATTAAGTAGCTTTAGTACTGGAACTCTTGAGTCCTCAAGACTAAGACTTTTTGGCTTTTTCTTCTCCCCATGGAGTCCTGTTAGTCCAAACTGCCTTGGTGCTGTCTGCTGAAGGCTACAACTTCTAATCCTCTAAACAAACAAACAAACAATCTATATTGCTGTCTCTATTCTTTCATCTTATGGTGACAGTCTCCTAGTAATTCCACTTCAGATCAAGTTCTGCTCCTGGTTTCCTAGTTTTTGCACCAGTCCACCTAGACATGCTAATTTTTGTCCACATATTGCATTTTACAATATTGACACTGCCTATATCACTGCAGCCAGTCTCTGTTAAGTCCTCAAAGCTAAAAATCCCGTAGGTATTCTCAGGTACGCAGAGGTGTTCAGTGCTCGTGATAATGAGCAATGGAATACTTGACAAACTCCATGAAGTCTCAAGCTCCTTTTACATTAAATACCATTTTAAAAGCCACTGGAAACTATTCACATTGGTAAGAAGCAAGTTCTATCTCATATAGGTGTCCAGTCTACCTCCAGCTGAGATCTACTCTCCATTCTGCAGAGGTCTGAACAATCATTTACGCGTTTCCTATGAAGCAGTAGTTATTTCAGCCATGGCAGATCACAGCAGCTTTGGATAACCTGACAAATTCTGACAGGTCTAAAATTACTTTTCTGAGATTCCAGTCATAAATGCAAGAAAGAAGCCACTCAGTGGAAACAACATCTGCCACCACAGCTGGATCTAAAAGACATTTTGGTGGGACGATTTAAAACAGGGAGTCATGAAAATCAAAGTGCCGACTGGTTCCAGCTCACCCCGGAAGACCACATGCCTCCTACTGAAGAATTTTGGGAGTATTTTACCCCAAGACAAACACATCTGCAAAAGTGAATTCAAGAAAAACGTTCCCCAGCTCCTCTTTTACTAGGAAGAGCTGATAAATTCTTCTCATTCCTCAGGTGCTGACAGTGCTGCTGAAGCTGTCCTGGCCCACAGCAGCATCGGGTCTTTAGCTGGCTCAAGTCCTGTACCTGTGAATTCTGCTCTCCGAAGAACAGCTAAATGTTGTTTTTTCCTGAGAAGTGAGACAATTTGTTTGGCAAGAGCATAATCCATTCTATATTCCATTCCCTTCAGAATATTAACCACAGTCTGATCACTTCTCAAACTGCTCCCCATCAGCCCAACATATGAAGAAACTGTTAGAATGAAAGTTGGACTTAAGGCTTTTTTTGTTACTTCAGTCAATTTGGCAAAGTCAGAATAAGGATCTCAGATTCCCGTGCAACCTTTTAAAAAAGGGTTACCAACTAGGGTTAAATTTGTAGTCTCTCCACACTCCCCAGGTACTTGCTTGCCAACAGTGATCTAAAATCCAGAGTTTTAACAGGAAATACCAGTAACCCTATTTCCACTATACAATTCTAGCTTAGTCTGCCCATTAAGAAAAAAGATAATGTTTTTTCCAGAGCCTTGGTTCTGAAAAGAGATCAACAGGAACACTGCTTTAAAAAGCACCTTCTACGACACAGTCAATATTTCGGGTACCCAAACAATCTTCACATTGGAAAATTCAAACTCTGGTGGCAAAGCTTTCTGGGCTGCAAAATACATCGAATTGTATTCTTTGGGCATAAACCTGTAGATGACTTATGTCAGCCTTGCCTAGGTGTGCTAAAATCACATCAGCTGGGTCACAGAATTAAGCAGTCAACACCCAAATTTTTCAGTGTGTCTTAACACAGAAAGCTAACTGCCTTGAATGGACCAAGTCAAGGTAATGCCTTCAGGATAGTATCTTTTCTGCAAATGAAAACAGCCATTAGTCAGCTTGACGTTTCTGATACTTCAAACAGCCTGGTTTCAAGTATTGGATCTCTCAGAAAATACACATGTGCCAGTTGTTTTGCTAGGTGCAAACCCTGTCAAATATTTTGCAACTGTTTGAACTTTGTAATATACTGGTTCCTTGTAGAAGAAAATAGTACACACCAAGCCCTTTCAGATTTCCAGTTTGTAGTTACCTGCTTTTGTCATTCAGAATATTCAAATCAGAGAAATGTTAAGTTAGAAAGCAAGCCAGGAATTTTAAAGTCACTTTAAAACTTGTCTTCTTAGACAGGCTTAATTGAAATCAACAATCTCCTACAATAATTCCCAATTCACAGGAATTAAAGCTTAATGTAAACTTATTCTGGGAATGTTTTCTTAAACAAGGATATTGGGCTTTTCTGTTTACCTGTCTTCTGCATTATACTAACAGGAACTTGGGAGAATAAGTTTCCAGTGGAAATGACCACAAAGAGAAGCTTCCGACTGAACGAGAAGCAAACAATAAAGGTTCCTATGATGCAGACCAAAGCGAACTTCCTCGCTGCTGCAGACCCCGAGCTGGACTGTGGCGTGATCCAGCTCCCGTTCGTGGGGAACATCAGTATGCTGATCGTACTTCCACACAAGCTCTCTGGCATGAAAGCCCTAGAAAAGCAGATAACACCTCAAGTGGTGGAAAAATGGCAGAAGAGCATGACAAACAGGTATCTGCTGAAAAGTACATCTTCTTAAAGTCTTGAGGTATTTTCTTGATGAGAGTGGCAAGGGTAAGTAAAAAGCACAGAAGATAACATATGATGACTAAAAATACTGAACCTAAGCAAAAACCCTCTAAAGATGGATTTATTGAATCAGGACCAGTGATCTCTTGAAATTCAAATGCCATCAAGAAATCGAGGATGACTGAGGTGGAAAATTCCAAAATTCCTTCTATTAAGTATTTAATGTTGTAAATTTAAAGAGAAGGTTCTTACTCTTATGCTGTAAACTGGTAATAGTTTACAATGAGGAAGAAAAAAAAAGGAGTATGATGATAACGGGTTATCTGTGCAGAATAATCTCAACCGTGCAGAAAGCTGCCTGTGTTTGTTTCAGCACTATGCATGTCAACACATCTGTTGTGTAAAGGTACACATCAGTAATCAACAATGGACATCACAATTAGGGGAGAGAAAAAAATTATATAGCCTGTCTTGGGTAAGATGACAGACTAGGTGGTGTCTGTCTTCAGACTTGATAAGAAGATTAAAAGAGCTGATTTGATGTGCTATTCAGGAAGCCAACTAATTTCTATTGTGCTCAATCAATGACAAATCTCCAATTCAGTGCTCAGAAAACTTGACAGTTCAACATTTATTACAAACATATCCAACCATGTACTGAACTGCTCAAAGCCATACATCTCACACACATAAATAACGGAAATAATCATAAGTGAAATATTAAATTGACAAACTAAAAGTTTTGGGAGGGGAATTAATTTTTTAATTCACAGCTTAAAAGTAATGATGCTCAAGTTCTAAAAGTGCTGTATCTCTCTGTGTCCTGCTTGCTGAAGACAGCAAAAAAACAAAAAACCCAAACTGCAAATACGCATCTCCTCAACTATTTTTCATTTTTGTTTTTCTTTTTACTAGAACAAGAGAAGTGGTTCTGCCTAAATTTAAGCTGGAGAAGAGTTATAACTTGATTGGTTATCTGACATCCATGGGAATAGAAGAACTGTTCAATGAAAAAGGCGACTACTCTGGTATATCAGATGAGAAAGTCACCATTGACAGGGTATTTACTCCTCTTTTCATTTCCTTTCTGATCACAGAGAATATCAGGAGTTGTAAGGAACCTCGAAAGATCACCCAGTCCAACCCCTGCCAGAGCAGGATCACCCAGACCAGGTCACACAGGAACATGTCCAGGCGGGTTTTGAATGTCTGCAGAGAAGGAGACTCCACAACCTCTCTGGGCAGCCTGGGCCATGCTCTGGCACCCTACAGTAAAAAAAGTTTTTCCTCGTATTCAGATTGAACCTCCTATGTTCCAGCTTGCACCCACTGCCCCTTGTCCTGGCATTGGCTGTCACTGAGAAGAGCCTGGCTCCTTCCTCCTGACACTCGCCCTTTACAATTTTATAAACATGAATGAGGGCACCCCTCAGTCTCCTCTGCTCCAAGCTAAAGAGACCCAGCTCCCTCAGCTGCTTCTCATAAGAGAGATGCTCCACTCCCTCCATCATCTTTGTGGCCCTGCTGGACTCTTTCAAGCAGTTCCTGTCCTTCTTGAACTGAGGGCCCAGAACTGGACACAATATTCCAGATGTGGTCTCACCAGGGCAGAGCAGAGGAGAAGGAGAACCTCTCTGCCCTACAACCACCCCCCTCCTGATACACCCCAGGATGCCATTGGCCTTCCTGGCCACAAGGGCACAGTGCTGGCTCATGGTCATCCTGCTGTCCACCAACACCCCCAGGTCCTTTTCTGCCTGGCAGCTCCAACCACTTGTCCCCAAGCCTGTAGCGCAAGTCCTGCTTTACTAATCTTTCTGATTAAACTGTATCACCTGAAAACACGGCAACACAGTAAAAATAATTCACAGTAAGCTAAAATAATATTTCTGCTCATCTTTCCCAGAGGACATAGGAGAGATGTAGGTTTCTCTGCATGTCCTTGCCTATTCATATAGTGAGGAACACATTTAATCAGATATCAGAGGCACTAGAAGTATTGTGGTTGGCCAGGAACAAGCTTATTTACAAACCAAACCCAAAGGATTGCTGCTGCACTGGAGTTACCAGCAAGAGCGTCACAAGGGAGCCACATGTGGGACATGGATGGGGGGAAGCTGTGAGCACATCATTTGAGTATACTGACAAGATCCTCAACTTCTGTTCTGTTTGTTTTCCTTTTTTTGTTTGTTTAAACAGTTCAACCATCAAGGCACAATCACTGTGAATGAGGAAGGCACAGAGGCTGGAGCAACAACCAACGTCGGGTTCATGCCTCTTTCTGCTCAGATTCGCTTTATTGTCGACCGCCCCTTTTTGTTTCTGATCTATGAACACCGCACCAGCTGCCTTCTGTTCATGGGTAGAGTTGTCAACCCAGCTAAGTCTTAAAAGCAGAGAAGACCTCCAACACGCTGTTCTCCATGGGCTGTATAATTACATGTTCATATACCAGTATCGTAAAGGAAATTTTATTGCCTTATTAGCCGATACCACTGGTATCAAAAGAAAATACATTACATACAGGTAGTTTCACATGAATGGACTCATAGCAGTAGGTAATCTGATTGCAATTTAAAATGGTTAGTGCCGTGTATTGATGCAAGTGTATTAGAAGAAAATAAATCACAAAGTAACTTACACTTTGTGTTCTATAAAACGTAATCAATAAAATATTTAGACTATCTGGATTCTTGAAGTTTAGCTCTAAATTTGTGCTGGGATGCCTATTTATAATAAATAGGAACAAGGAAATCCTGAATACCTGATCAGTCTTCGAAGCCTAAGTCCCTCTTGGGTATTTTACAAAATCTAACTTGAAAAAGAGCGGGTGTCTACGTTCTTCCTTTTGCGTGCATCATTTAACATTCAGCAAACTTACACACCATGAACCTTATGGAGCAGTGTATCAAATAAGAGGAGATAAAACATCTTGGAGGAATGAAATGTTAAGGGATCCACTGCTTTTCCCCAGCCTAACTTGTACGGTTTCAACACAGTTATCTCATCATCGGTACAGGCGGTATTGGAACTACACCATCTGATCCATCATTACCAGAATCATTCTGGTACCAAGATGAATGCTGTACTAAAGCCTGTTTCACATTTAAAAGTTTACCTGTGCTCTGTAGCATATTACTACCTACCCAGTGCAAAGAACAGTTGCATCTTACATTCGAGTTATTACAGCAATGAACATACTCATTCATCTTTGCATACCTGGCTTTGCATCATACCTTTAAAAAAAGTGTGCCTCATAATTCAGTGAGGGTATTTACAGAAATCATTAACATTCATATATACATTTTATTGTTTAATCTATATTCAAAAAGAAAAGCATATTCAAAAGACTAAATATTCATGCCCCAGATTTAATTACTTTATCACTAATTAAAAGAGCTGGAGCATCTGAAATATGGGGTTTCTGAGACATAAGTAACAGGAATTATTGAAGAGAAAGAGCTCAAGCACAAAAGCAAATCAGCTACTGCCCAAAACTCATGATCTTCATACGTTGTGCAAGAAAGTCAAATATTTGCTTCAACAACCATAATGTAACCATTAACTCTTGCTTCAGATTCTGGCACTATCTGACTCCATTTAAAGGTCACATTGGTTAAGAAAAATACAGTTACCATCAGCTATTCAGAACAAATATATCATCAATAAAAAGCTGAAGCAGAAAAGTACTTACGTAAATTTTACATTAAGTCTCTAACAAGCATCAACCTTTTCTCAATATGCAAGGAATGATCCTGCCTTCACTCAAATCAGTGCTGGCAATACTGACAGCTGAAAAATACTACCCACTAGAACATCTCTCAACACAAGATTAGCTAGTTCATGCAAAAACTGAGCAGCTACTAAATAACAGCCATCCATTAATAAACACATTTCTGTAAAGCTAGGATCTAGCCCTTGCAATCACTGGTGAATTCAGGAAGAGCTCACGTTGGAAACTGTTGGAAGAGACAAGGGAAGGAAAGGAACAGTTCTCTGATCTTTAACCAGTCCTAATTTTAGTCTCTACTCTTTGAAAAGCTTCAGTAAAGAGGTTTATGAGGGCAGAGTATGAAATGAATTGGTTTTTTCTGCTTGTTAACAGAGATGCAGTATGAGCAGGATACGAGCAGGCACGCCTGCTGCAAGCATGTAAGACATTTTACCCTTTTGTCCCACCAGCCGTGCAGGACAACCTCCACACAAGAATTCAACTTCAGGAGGGGAGAGAGCGTGAGGTGGTGCTTTTTTGTCCTCCAGTAAGTTGAACTTTGTTGATGGATCTTTTAGAAATGATGTTTCACGTGAAAGCTACAGCAGTTAGGCAACTAGTCCTACTGACCTGGAAACCCCTGCTTGGGCATATCAGATTTTCTGTTAGAGACCCAGAATGGTTGCACACCAATTTCAGGCTGAATTAGTAGCTACACTTCGCTAAAAAAAAAAAAATTCCTCCAGAAAAGGTTGTCATCAGAGACCAAAACCAGATACACAACAAAACAAATGAGTCTGGAATGGACATCAGTGTTGTTGCACATTTCCTAAAATACTTTCAATATGACAGCCAATTCTAGTTTCAGAAAATACAGGACACTTCTGACACTTCCTCCTCTTCCTCCTTCCTTTCTCAATGATTCTTTTTTTTCTCTCTTCCTCTTAGGAAGCAGAATTCACTGTGCTGCCAAGCTAAGATTTATTTTTAGCTCTGTTTCTATTCTCTTTTGTTTTAGACTTTTCTCCACAGGCCACACATACGTGCTGTTTACTACACTGCACATCAAACACGATTCAAAGAAACATCCCCTGTGGCATTATTTAGCTCATGAATCTTTCGAATTCATGACTAGTGACAATGTAACCCTGAATCACAAAAGATTAATTAAAGAGATCTGTCATTATTATACAAATGTTCCCTCCTCTTCTTAGAGCAAGAGATATTATTTTACAATACTATTCTATTTCTCTTGGATGCTTGCTTCTGCAATAGTTGTTAATCAAACCATTTGACCATGAAGTAGCACTGATATTTGAAAGAGCTGATAAAAATTGTTCTGTTTGCGACAACCCAACGATCGGATACTCACCACAGCAATAACTGGAATAAGCACACCCAAATTCCCTGCGCTACTGGAGGCCTGGAAAAGAAAAAGGAAATTATCAAAACATCTACAGAAGCATTTCTAAAATACCTGCTGCAAGACATATTTCAAGCATCAAATATTCCTACTGTCTATGCCAACAAAACATTGCCAATTACAGCTCTCTATCTTGCAAACAGATGTGCCAAGATCAATAGGTGGCCAAGAGAGCACCCAGAAACGCACAGGACTGGGCACAGCCTGGAGCCTTTTCAACAGGGCTTTTCAGGTGAGTCCCTGCAGACTACTGAAGGGCTATTTCGCCCCTTCCAGCACAGCCTTCTACGTTTGGCAGTCAGATATTATGCCTTGAGCTAAAGGGGTGGGGGGGTGTGGAACATTCATTGATATCACATCTACTCTGACATCCAACAACTGCAAGAAAAATGCTCACTGGCAAGTGTCAAATGTTTACTAAAAGTCTCATTTTACCACCAAAATGAAGCAAAAAATAACAAGTCTGTAAAAAACCATCATTTTCAAGAATTCAATTAAGCAGCAGGGACAGCCTTTTCCATTGAAATAAAGGAAGCATAAGGAAAACACGTATTTCCTTTGACTTATTAGGTTGCACTCTATACAAGTGTGTCTGCCCTTGGCCAAATACAGTGTTTCAAACCTGAAAACATTCACTGCACACAGCACATTGTCTCTCATCTCCTCTGGTAAGGCAAAAATAGCACAGATCTCCTCTCTAAAGTCCTTCCCTGCCTCCCATATCCCTCCATATTGGATCTGGGACGGAGAGAACTCTCCAGCTTCCACCTTACACGAGAAAGAGCAGCAACAGAGACTGCAGGTCCCACAGGGAGGAGGCAAGGCAGACACACTAACAGTGTACAGCAGTGCATGAAGTAGAATAAACTGAAAGGAAGCAGTTAAAAACAAAGAAAGAAGAAAAGGAAAGAAAGAGAGAGAGAGAGAGGGAGAGAAACAAAGCCAAATAGTCTTCAGATTAAACAATAATGATACAACCCAACTAAAACACACTTTAGTTCGCTTTCCTGTAGTGTCCGAGATGAAGCAAAACAAAAGATGGACCCTTAAATATTTTTACAGGGAACAAAAGAACAGCACTCAAGTCACTCTAAGGGGTAGGAACAACTGGAAAAAAGTCACTCTATTTTTCTTTTGCTAGCATCAGGACAGTTCACCGCCAAACTGCTGCAGAGTCAGAGTAGAGATCCAAGCTGAGATAGCCAGATCCCAGCACATGACACCAACAGACAACTGCAGAAAACCCAGTTCTCTATTCCGAATCAAAAATTCGGTATCAGCCTCTTTATGATAATATATAACACCGAGGATGAATAAGATGCAATTACTTCCATCCCTGGGCATACTCAGGGGACATTCATGTTAAGTATCACCAACAGCAAAATAAATTTAAAACGTTGTTTTTCTTCCCCTCACAGAAGCCACTTTTGCATGGTTGAAAAATGTGGCTTAAAACAGAATAAGCCACTGAAGTATTTCAATGGTTGGTGAGCAAATGTAAGTCCATAGAAAAGCATGCTAAGAAACAAAGGACACAGGCAAACTATCAAATGACCGAAAAATGCTTTTGCTGTGAGTACAGCATGTGCCGTGTTATACCCACTCTACCTCCTCTTGAAAATTAAGTAACCCAGTCTTCAGAATACCTTTCGTAACACTGAGTAGTGTTCTAGTGAAAACTGCTATCAGTAGCCTCATAATAAAGAAACACTGCCTCCTAGCTCAAATCCATGTTAAATCACTTATTTTTCCATCTGCAGGCAGCTTAAATTCAGTGCAGCAGTTTGCATCCCATAGTAAAACCAAAACTGAAACAGTGGAAAAATACCCCTGAAAGGAGGAGGGTGGAACCCTAATTTAGAAGTGTCATTTTAGAGCAATGTTTACAACCTGTTTTTCACCATTTCAGCTCGCTTGTCTGTGGATAAAAGCATCTATGAAGCCTGTGGAAAGACATTTTCCACCACAGACTCCACGAAAAGCAGATTCTAGACATGTCCTAGTTCCTTTTTAAGGGTAGAGTTGGCATCTCTGATTAAATGCGGTCTGTCTTCAGTGCAAACAGATTCATTTCGGAGGGATTTACCAAGAAAGTTCACCCAACCCACAGAAGGATAAAGAAACAACTTACTAATAAAATGTAGCATGCACAGGAGGGGGAAAAAAGAGATTAAAAAGAAAAAAACACATTGTACTAGGAAAATGTGCCTACTTCAAAAGGAAGCGTTACCTATCTGCCCTAAAAAGCAGGGGACAGCTCTCAAAGCACATCTCCAAGTAAACCTTAACTTTAATAATTCAAAGGTGTTCATACTGGAAAGCATACAAGTGTATTTCTTTTATATTGAATCACTATCAAACACCGAGTTTCCACCAGCTATCCTAAGGAAGTGCATGAATACCAAGAGGTTTCAGCATTTGAACACTGGGGAGGAACAGAACCAGAGGAGGGGTCTGGTTTTTGCTGAGTAGGAAGCAACCACATTTTGCTTTTCAAGCGATAATATGTATCTCAAGAAGAAGTCAAGGTTAACAGCTTGTTTATGAGTATATTTTAGAGCAAAAATGCAAGGAAGCTATTGTGGGAAAGGCTGAGAATTTTGTTTGCAATAGGCACATTGAGTACTCTGGGTGTTTTATTGAAATGGGAAGAAAGGTTGGTAGCAAGTGAGGTGAAAAAGTCTTCGCCTAAGAAAAAAAGCAGAGAATTCTGAGTGAATAAAGTAACTGCACATAAGCTACTCCTTCAGAAATTTAGCCAGCATTTAAAGACATTCCTTTCCCAGGCCTTCTCGTGGACTTTTAAAGGCCAGCATGTATTAAACTTTACAAATCACAATTGTACGTTGCACTCAGAAAGAACTCTATTTTAAAGCAAAACCACTCAAATTTACTCTTCTGCAAAGTATTCCTACCATACAAAGGGCAAGTTTCCTCTTTCTTAGACAAGCTTTTCATATAAACTTCATCTCCAACTTAAGCACCCCTAGAAATAAGCAGGGATTTTAATTAAATCTGTAATTTACCCTTCACGGCACTGTTTCCATTACAAGTCTAGCCAGATAGGCCCGCACCAGCTTGGATCTTGTCAAAAATCAAGATGCACCCACTCATAACACCAATTCAAGATCAGTCAGGATGACACAAGCTGACTACTTCAAGCCGAAGGCTGGACTCCAGGACCTCCTAAGGTCCCTTCCAACCTGACTTTTCCTATGATCCTATGACACTACTAAAATCAGAAGTAGAATTCTGTCACATCTAAACAGACTTTTAAGAATTAGTAAGAGGAGCTCAGTAGTCAGCATTGCATATTTCTTTTTGCAGCTCTGCCTCTACCAGCTCAGCGCTCCAGACAGGTTACTCAGCCCCACACAAAGTCACGCTCAGCTGAACGATGGGTGTACCACTGCTTTATCTCAGATACTATGCACAGATGCATTAGGTGTTTGAAAGGCATTACAGATATGCACTTATATTGCATGATCAGAACATAGTTTAAGGAAGCTTGATTTTTTTTTCCTCTGTGTGTGTCTGTCTCTGTGTGTTAAGGGTGTGGTTTTGGCACAAAAAAAAATCACACAGAAGATCATCTTTAGTAATGCCACCCAAATGAATACACAGCTGCATACAATTAAAAAGCAGTGCAAACCTGACCTTCAGTGCCGGTCCTTTCTCGCTTGCTCTCTCACTGGCTCGCTTTCCTTCTAGCCCGAGCTGAACAAACAGCTCCAGCAAGTTCATCAGTAGCTCATCCACAAGGTGTTCTCCTTGAATGTTGGCAGCGATGTTAGCCAGGGCATTAATGACTGCTAAGGAACAGTGTCTGAGAAGAAAGAACAGTTGTGGACAAGCAATTCGTCAATGTTTCACATTTTCAGTTCTTTCTTCATAATGCTGATAGTAACTCTTGGAATAAGGCTACTGACACTTTTTCACTGGGGTTTTTCTGGGAGGGTTATGTTTTGTTTTTACGAATAGCAGCACATCACTTTACTGATGATTGAACGCAATTAGTATTTAATTGAAAAACTATTTGTAAACTTTGCCTCTGGAGGACATTTTCTTATTGATGCTGTCACAGCCAAAAGGAAATTACTTTCCTGCAGCAGATACAGCTACAGCCAAGGAGCAGCAAAGGGCTGTGCTTCTGGATTGGGAAAACTCTTGAGCAGAATCAGAATTCTTATCAGTTATTGCTAAAGCTGAGATCGCATTGGGTCAGACAGTATGTTAAAACATTGACTCCTACTTACCTACTACATTATAAGATATCCAGCCTACCCTAAATACCAATTAAGTCAGGGATAATCTTTTAGCACATTCTTAAAAAAAAACAACAAAACAAAACAAAAAAACCACAATAACAAAACCAAAAAACCACACCACAACCCCCCCTCAAAAAAAATCAAACAAAAAACCCAACAGAAACCAAAACACACACACACACAGAAACCCAAGGGAACTTCGTTAGCTCTTCTAGGCTGAGAGATTAATTACTTTAATTACAGATCACGTAAGTCATCAATGCCAACTATCATTTACAAACATTAACTCCTTACAGAGGGGAAAAAAAAAATCAGTACTACTGTAGTAAAAAACATTTTTAGTAATCTCTACATTATGAAGTGCTACTATTTTTAAACTAATACATATCAAAGAAAAAAGAACTTATTTATAACCTTGTTATAAAACTTATACTGCAAAAAAGTGAAAGTCCCTGATGTAGTATAAAGGACATTCAATACAGCAGTCACACGTCTAAGACACACAGCTAAGTGTTACCTGTATCCATGATCCTTATAATCTTTTGTGGCAGAGTAAACAACTGAGCTTGCTTTAACGCTGATCTGCTGAAACAGGTTCCACACCTCCTGGTAAATATATTGCTGTAAAAAAAAAAACAACCCCAAAAAGCAAATCACTAAGTAAAGCTTATTGAATACAATCTCTCTAAAGAACAACCCTGTAAAATACACTAAGTATTATGAAGTTCTTCACAGAGGTATCCGGTCATAGCCTGAGCAACAGCTTCAGCTTCCATACAGCACACAGTGGAAGTGCTTTCATTACTGTTTTAATCGCTCAAATTATATAAATTTATTAAGTTCTTTAACTCTGCCTTCCTGATGGAAAACTTTTCTTCAGGCTTCTGAGTTCTGACAATTAATTGTTTGCTCATGGGCACAAATTACATTCAGAGAAGCTGAATCAGTTAATTCTCATATGACTGAAGAAGGCAATCGATACTTTTAAATGTATGGACCTCCAAGACTCAGAATTACTGATATGAAAAAGAGATAATGTGCACCTCTTTGGAACACAGGTCAAGTTCATAAACTTCTAAATATCTTTTGAAAACACTGAGTTTGGTGGGTTGTTACAGTTTTGGTTTTGTTGGTTTTCTGGGTTTTGTTTTTTTTTAAAAACTCCCTTATTATTTTCTATGGAGACTAATCTTCACAGGGACAGCATCTTACACATTGTTAACTTAGCTTTTGTTTTCTGATGTCATTGTGGTGAAGAAAAAAAAATACTACCTTAAAAGACTTCTGCAAAAGCACTTTCTAAAATACACTTCCTTTTAACTGAAGGAAAGGGATCATTAATTGGGACTCTCTTGACCAGTTCTTTCCTTACATTTCCAGTGATGACCAAGCAACCCAACTGATCAATGATGAGTACATCAAGGTGAGAAGGTGGCTGGCAAAACTTCTGCTGCAAGATCTGCAGGATGGGTTCCATCATTTTTGGGGTGTCCCTCAGTGCAACTGCAATGTGCCCTAGAGCACGAATTGTGTGGTCAGGAATCAAATGAGCTTCCCTGTTACAAAAACAAAGAAAAAAACCTCAAAACTATACATGTAACTGTTCAACAGTTATCAAGATCTCCAAGCTTGGTTACACTTCATGTAAGAAACAGTTCATACACTGAATTTAAACATCACTAACAACTTTAATACTGCCACTCTTCATATCCATCTACTCCCTGTGAGGGTGGTGAGGCACTGGCACAGGTTGCCCAGGGAAGCTGTGGATGCCCCCTCCCTGAAAGTGTTCAAGGCCAGGTTTGATGGGGCTTTGAGTAACCTGGTCTGATGGGAGGTGTCCCCGCCATGGCAGGGGGGTTAGGCCAGATGATCTTTAAGGTCCCTTCCAACCTGAACCATTCTGTGATTCAATGATTCTTTAAGTTGGTTTTCAAAGTAAAAACCAAACAAACAACCGCACAAACACGCTATCCAAGAAACCCACACTAATCCAAGAACAAACTGTTCTGAACAACAGGGAAAAAAGATAAACCATCTGCAAAACGTTAGGACATGACAGTCTGAGCGGCTACAGCAGGATCTCCCTTTGGGGGTTTTTGTGGTTGGCGAGTCTCTTAAATTGATCTTGATCCCACACACGAGCTCACTAATCTCAGAGACACTTAATTATAAAATAATGCTGCCCATATTTATATCGTAAAACAAGCTTCATGTTCACTGAGGGAAGAAAAAATTGGTTTGATGACTAAAAACTTACTTGTCACTCTCTTGAGAGATGTACAGACGGTTAGATAAACTGGCAAGAAAGGCCTCAACAATCACTGAATCTATAGTCAAGCCAGCTTTCAAGCACCTGGAATAATAATGAACAGAAAATATGCTAGAACATCTAGAGTGGAAAAAAATGCCTAAGTTAAACATTTCATTTTTTACTACTGTAAATTCACACTAGGTATAAGGGAAAAAAATTTATACTGCAGTATAAGAACTTACTGCCTAGGAGTGCTGCAGACGTGTTTTAAAAAAAAAAAAGTGGAGTTTCTACTTCTGCTTTTTCCAGCAACAATAAAGATGGGTGTATGCAGTAAATTCAGAATCCATTGCTTTAGAAACTTTAATCGCTTGTCTCTAGTCACCAACTATCTGTCTTCCCTCTAGCTCTCTGTAGCTGCCTAGAAGGGAAGAATAATCACTACACTGCTCTCATTTGAGTGTGTAACAATCCTTCTGTTACAGGAGCCTCACACAACATGACAAGCTAACCAGAAAACAAAAACCCCACTAAGTATCACAGTGGTGACTAGCATGAATTACATACGTGGGAAGCAAAACAATGAGACTGAATTATTTTACAAATAGGACACAAAGAAACCCAAGAGATATTTCAAGAAAAATGATGTTACAATCAAAAAAGGCCAAAAGCCTTTATAGCAGCACAGAGCAGCCCCTTCTTAACAGTCACAATACTTTTCTGCTTGGGAAACCAAACTCAAGCTCCAACATGGTGCAAGTCTCTCACTTACCTGCAGATGTTGTCTATGGCAATGTCACGCAGCTGCTCATACATGGATGGTTGACTTTTCTTGCCAGGCATTACATTTAGAGTGGACTCTGAATGCTCGTTGGTCACACTAATCTTGATGTCATTACCACCTACTAAGAACACAGAGTATGGAAATCAGCACCATTTGAAATGGCTTATTTCCACAAGATGAGAGCGCAGAGGCAGAGCAATATCTGGTGAGCACCAAACAGCCTACCTGACAGCTCCGAGAGTTGAGCTGAAGAACTTAGGAAGTGCATATGTTATCGCTAGCTATGCAAGATATTACTGCATTTAACTATTCCTAAATAATTATTCCTAAATTTAGTCACCTTCGGTTCTCATTTTACCTGTTCTGCTTTAGCATTACAATACTGCTTTTGCATTAGCAAGTGATTTGAATGGAACATTTTCTTTATGGAAATCAGAACTTGGTATTTCAATTAGAAAACAACAACTAAAAACCTGCCAAATGCCATCAAGATGGTGCCGAAGAACAGGACCTGCATGGAGAATGGCCTTGTTCAGTCTGGAAGAGGCAGCTTTGGACAGATCTAACAGCTGTATTCCAAAACGTAAAGTAGGTTACTGACAAGACAGAATCAGGCTGCATGGGAGAATGAGACACAACAGACCTAACTTGAAACAAGGGAGGTTCCAACTGGATATGTGAATCTTTCTTCCCTGCTATAAGGATAACTGTGCATTGGTTCAATGTAGAATCTCTGTCCTTGGAGGTTTTTGAAGGCCTATGTGGACAAAAGCCCGAAGCAATCTGCTCTGAATTGAGTGCTGGAGGTTGACACACATAATACAACCTTCTATACTGCAGTATCACACTACAGCTGTTGGTGATCTCACTCAGGACAAAAGTGCTTCCCATAAGACTCAGATTCAGCAGAAGAGGCACAGCAATATTGCTGCTAGGATAAAATGTAGCTCTATACATACTGCTTGCCCTTAGATACATTTCTACCAGACCTTGCTTTGCATTCTTCTCCACCACCAAAAAAAATATAAAGTCGAATGCATCTCCATTACAGTTGTGACCACAAAATATCCAAAAGCATCACAAATTATACAAGTTGGAAGTGCATATCCTTTGGAACACGGCCTTTTTTCCTTTACCTGTGTGATACTGGCTGTGATACTTGTAAAGTTTCACAAGCACTGGGGAAGGTATCACAAGGAAGTCCCTCAAGGATGGATTGACAGAATGAACCACAACAGGGAACCTCTCACACAAACGACCTAGCCCCTAAAAAAACCAGAAGAGGAACACAGCTTTAGAATATAACAGCACAATCTGTATTTCAGCTCTAAGCTTGCAACTTCAGCTCAATACAAAGGGACTCAAACCAAAACAAACTATACATAGTTTTGGGCTATTTGAATTGTAGTGGAAGATTTAGACATTTCAAGCCTCTAATTCTTTTAGGTTACCCTAGAGCACGTCATGTCAGTCAAGCCTTGCTGCTCTGATTTCACAGGACTCTCTAAAAATGAAGTTACTGGACAAGTTCAACCATTTAGAGAATCCTAATAATTTACTATGTGGTGGAAACCACTGCATTTGTAAGACTATTAATAAGTGCCCAATAATAACACATTAAAAAATAGAATAGCCAAGCCTTAGTTGACTTAGCACTACTCTACTGCAGCTCTAGTTTCCACACCAGACCACTGAAATCCAAACACGGCACACATTGATGGAAAGTAATACAAATAGCAGATAAAAAGTGTTCTTCTAGCAACCTGTACAACTGCCCAAACTCACTCTCTGATACAGCAATGTCAAATACTGTACAGACAGACCTGCAAGCAGCAAATTAGCAGTGGCAAGTGAGCAATGATGACTTTACTTGAGGTTTTTGACTGCAGCTTCTCTGATAACTTGATGCACAGGTTTTCTGCACCTGAAACAAACAAAAAACAACTGAAAAATTTATGTTTATCAGATTTGTTATCAGGCCACACACAACCCAATGCTTACTGGAATTTACAAAACAACAGAAAATTTATCAGCTTCATTCTCCTCATGTTACAATTCCTCATAGAGATACAGTGTTTATTGTGCAAAAACAGTTTTGGAAACCTAGTAAATGCACCAAACAGCTCTGTCAAACACTACAATTGAAAGAAAGATGGCATTTAAAGTTGATTCTGAGCATATTTCACATTTGACAGAAATTAAGTAGTGCAAGGTCGAAAGGAAAAAATCCTTCACAAATTCAGAAGATATGTAAAAATTATTTAAAAAAATAAACTGAGAAAGAGCCTCCCAACCCTGTTAGCAACAAAGCAAAAAACATTTTCTTTACAAGAATGACTGACAAAGATTGAAGACGCTAAGAGCAATAATTAAAAACATATAATACAGTAGAAAATCAGCAGCTGTATGTAGTGCAGCAACTATACCAGCTGTTGCAGATAAGCCAATAGGATGTTCCTGTTTCTGTTCCTATGAAGAGATGTCTAACTACCTGGCCAACTAATTCAACAACTGCTGATGGAAGCTTTACTTTTGTATTCCACTGAAATTTATTTTGTATTTCTCTAAGCACCGTCTACTCTGAGAGATCTTGTAAGCACTTCTACAACTTATAAACAGAAAACAGACATTCCAGAGACCAAAGAGAATTTTTTACCTTGCTCGTCTTTCACAGCCCACACCATGAGATCCACACAGGCAGCATTCGCCTGACAGCGCAGTTTTAAAGGACTCAGTTCATTGTGCAGCCGATCCACGTCATGAAGGATTTTCTGAAGTTCTGACTGACTGCTGTTGAATTGCTCCAGCACAAAATCGTGGATTTCCTTCACAAATGAGTTGGGAAGGTCTAAAGAAATAAAAGGAAATAACGTTATACTAGAAGGATGGGAGTCAGTGTATCAGAATGACAGCATATATAAAATCCATCGCTACATTATATATTAAGTGCTTTCAGAATGTTTATCCCCTACTTAAACATAACTTTCACAGCAATATCCACCAGTAAGCAGACAACTGCACTGTCATCTATTAGTGATGCTCGAATAATTTTTTGCTATTTCCATAGCGCCTTTTATACATGGAAATATTTCAAAATATAAACTTAACGGCAAATCGGGAGTTCCCAGGAAATGCAAATCCCTATGTTCAAGCACTCAATATAATACACACAACATTTTGGATCCTAAACATAATGAAGGATAAATTAATAAAAATACAAATACTATACCTTTCATATAGTATAATGTGTCTCTCAGCATTTTAAACTGAGCAAGATAAAGAGGGTCACTGAATGTTTTGTAATAGAGATCTGCATTAGCACTCGTCTGAAAGAGAAAAGAAACAACCTGCTTGATTCAAAAGTACAGATCTTCCATTGTATGGACAAACAAATCTTATTCCAGTCACATAACTTGTTTTCCTCCACAATGTAAGCAAGCTTTTAAAACAGGTACCAGAAGTAACCTGACGGGTTTGCCCCCTTAACTCTGTCAAAAGAAAAAGTCCAGCCATTCAGTGCATTAAACAAGATTCAGTCACACTTTCAAGTTGAAGTGCACATCTATGTTCTAACAGGAGAAGAAAAAAGAAAAAAAAAGATTCAAGCCTATAATTTTATTGAGTTAGCAAAAAGAGAAACTGAAGCTGTCTCCACGTAGCCCTACATTTCAAACATGGCAGTACTCAAAGAAAGGCTGGAGAGAACAGCAAATCCATTTTCCAACGCAATTCAATGCGCTCTTTCCAACACAGCTTTACACCCCCAAGGAGATGAGGACAACTCTGTAAAACGTGGTGAAGGCTGTTACAGAACTGCACCCAGTGACAGGGAGAACAAGGATGCGTACACCTACAGAAACAAGTGTGCCACCTCTGAAAGTAAAGGTCCACAAACTGTAACACTATTAAACTTGGAGAAATGACACCTAAAAGAGCAACAGTGATTTCCAAGCCAGAAAAACAAAACAATTGACACATTTTATCTACATGAAAAGATGACAATGTTACTGTAATACATAATTAAAACTTTAGTCTACAATAAAACAGTTTTGGGCAACCAATGCTGTAATTTGGCAAGGCAATAGAGCTAAAGTAAGAAAATGGTTCATTTTTAAGAGAGTAACTACTTCCTTCTACGTTACTGAAAAACATCCCCCCTTCACTCCCCATTTTCACGCAGCCCAAGGCTGATTTAAACCACTGAAAGAACAGTTCAAACAGGAAATTAGTATCATTTTGCAAAGAGAAGGCCTACTTTATATACGTAAAAGACTAATTTCCCAAGTATTAATTATTAAGAAAAAAAAAAGTATTCAAGTCATTAGAAAAGGAATTTTAATACATACCTCTGAAACCTCAGCTACAACTGCATCTAAGGTCTTTAGCAGAGAATCCCCAACAATCTGTTTTACCTATGGAGGAAAAAACAATAAAATAAAAAAGATGTTTCCTAATGATGACTCTAGATAGGAAGACAATACAATTTTGCCCATGCACAGAAAGCACGAGTCACTTGACTGCAAAGCGTCAGATGAAATTAGAGCTACAAGAATTTTTGGCTGCAGCAAGAATAAACATATTTGAGCTTCTGTGTGCTGTTCCAAAATAGCTGGTGCAGAAAGCTGATAGGACCAGTAGTTTCTGTAATGTGCATGAATTTCCAGCAAATAAACTCTTCTAGAAAAGAGACTCATTCTCACAGAAAAAAGCTCCAATCTTCTATTTCAGCAACTAGCAGTCTGTAAGCTACCTCAGATCAAGCGGTCTCCAAGACTCAAACAGGAAGAAGCTGACATAAATGTATTTGATTTTCCAAATTATTCATGGTTCACATGAGAGCTTTTTAGGAATACCATTAAAGCATCACATTAGATGCCATAAAAATAACATTACACAAAGCTTGAGAGACAAAAACTGTCTTTTTATTTGCAATTCTAAAAGCTTAAACTTAAACTGCATCTATTTCTAGCACAAATACCTAAAATGCAACCTCACTGCAGCCTTCATAAGAACACACCACATACCATGTTCAACAGCTGACGGAGCATTTCCAGTGGGATGTTAAACTCTTTATTGTTAATGCCATTGAAGAGAGGAGAAACTGAAAAGCTGGAGCTGATTGTAGAGAAGTAATAATCAGGATCCAGTGCACTCCCATCAGGAAGATATGAACCTGATCAGAAAAAATAACAGAAATAGAAATTTGGGGAGAGAATATACAAACTTTGTTTAATGCTAATGCTTAGTCACTATTAAAGAGCTATTTCCAACACAGGTATAGGCTTTGACTTCCAAACTATCAAGAGGCGGGTTTCAGCTAATCTACTGGTAAATCAAGACAGAACTCTGATGAAAAAATACATTAGTTCGTTAAAAGTTTACGATCACAACGGAAGAATCCATCTCAATGACTTGCGTCCATGTCAGAGACACTGCTGACAAGAAGTATTCCCATTCTACTGGTGTATCACAGAATCACAGCATGTTAGGAGTTGTAAGGGATCTCTGAAGATCACCCAGTCCAATCCCTGCCA
>NW_010194114.1:61433-64312 GCF_000695765.1 Mesitornis unicolor | reverse complement strand
TCTATTTAGCTCAAACCAGGACAAGTATTAATATAAAGTACACAGTGTTATACTGAAATGATGTTGTGGTCACAAGCTGTGGTGATCACAACAAATGGGAACTACGCCTTGCAAGTAAAATGATGGATGAGACCCTCCTGATATGACAGTTATCAAGGAAAGAGAGTTACCTACAGCAAACTCCCAAATTTATAGTGAGTGTGACGTTTATGGTATGGAATAATTTATGTTGGCCAGCTTGGGGCCAGCTTGTGGTCAACTTCTCTGGTTTTCACTCCTCTCAGATTCTGCACCTTTTTAACTTAGAACTGTTAAAGACCTTGATCATCACATACCAGTGCTGGCCAAAAACTGAAACAACGTGTCTTAGCAACGTGGCTCCCATGAAATCAAGTATTGTAGTCTGCAGAAACGCAGCTTTCCTGAATAGAAAACTGATTCTGTGATTCTCTCTCAGTGAAACCAGGACAAGCTGAAAATTTTAAAACATGATTAAATTATAGACATATGTACCATACATACATGGATATGATGAGATAAGACATGCGGCTACAAATATGCAAAAGACACAATTAGTGTCAAGGGGAATTTTCTTTGTAACCCCCAGAGAGTGAGATCTTGAAGTTTAAAAATGACGCTGGTATTTCAGATCATTTCCAGGAGCTTGTCTCAGAGCCTGTCAGGTTTACCTGGCACATCTTGGATGAGAAACTTAACACTTTACAAAGGGTGATACAGAATGTGGGAAGGAGGAGGAAAAGAGCTTAAATGATCGATTGTGCAACAATTTGCAGATTTCCTTGGTCTTAATGCTTCATTTAAAAACACACTTCTACTTTGTCAAGCTACAGCCACTGTTTATGGAGGCATGCTGTATTAATTTTAAAAAATGATATAAGTTGAGATGCATACACTCTTTTACATGTATTTTATTCAATTATATGTGAATTACAAAGCCTAATTAAATGTCTGTTTGACTTAATATGAAACAATTCCTCTTTTTATAGGTGAAATAAACAAGAAAACTAAATGACCTGTGTGAATTTAACAGTATGGCTGTATAGTTAATTTTGAATTTTTATATTAATATTTTATTTTGCTGTTGAAATCACAATGTATTTCAGTTTAGGGGTGTAGTTTTGGGAGTTCCTTTGTGGTTTTTTTCTTTCTCACCTTAAGACTGGGCTCAGGATCTCATCTGGCCACATGACAGCAGCTGGACTGGATGCTCCAGGCTGTGTAAAAGTTAGAGCCTACAGTTTTAAAAACAGTTACTGATTTTAGGTAACTATTTTAAGCATGGAAGTCTAAAACTCAAGGCTGCCATGCATCCATACATTCTTGGCTGCATAATTTTTTTTCTTGGTGGAATTTTGTCCAAAGGAAAAGCAAAAAAAAAGGATATAACCAAGGCCCTTTGTCCTCCAATTAGCAGAGATTTGTAGCAGCGTGTAGATGTTGTAGGTTGGCCAGCAAGTCTCACGTTGTATTTAAGGAACTGAAGAGACCAGAAGTGCTGGTGACTTTTGTATGTGTGACTCATACATCAACTGGCAATTATGGATTTAGACAGCGAATTAAAGACAGGAAGCAAATGTGAGCTAGTGTGATTATGTATCAGCAGCAGTGTCAGGGGAAGATGGGAGTCACTGGCATAGAAATGTAGGAGTCCTGAAGTGTTTGCATTGTTTTGTCTCCACAGACAGCGCAGGTGTGGATATGCTGAAGCTGTGGGGTAGTAAAGCTTGATACAGGCTCATTCTGACCTCTCGATGTCAATATACATGGATGCATCTGTATTGTGCAATAAAGATGTGTTAATAACACAAAATGGGAGAGCCATTTGTTGCATTTTCTTTTGCTAGAGCCATCCTCAAAAACAGCTTTTCTGAGTGTCAAATTCTCATGGGAATATAAAGATATTTATTTCATATTCTTCAAATTATTATTTCAGATTCTTCTTCCTGAGGCCTGGTTCTCAGCCACGTTCTGTCCCTGGCTTGCTGTGTGCCATGTTCATGCAGTGGTGGTAAAAAACATGACAGCAAGAGCTGGTTTTTCTAACTTCACTTTGTAGAAAAAGAGGAAAGGAAAGACAGGTTCATCATGAGCTACATAATCAAAACAATTAGGTACCAAGTTTTCTTGTCATTATTTAAGCAGCATTTACTAAAAAAAACCTACAAAATTAATGTCCACCCATCTCTTTCTATGTCCCTATTTTGTGTGAATTCCTAATGCCTCATTTGCTGTCGTACAATTGCTTTGTTTTCTACTCCACAAGGAGGTTTCCTTGCCAGTCACTTTCCTCAGGAGAGGAGAAGCAATCCTTGTCGTGCAGCAACTTTTTGTTAGAGACTTTGTCTCCCTTGCACATTCAATTCACCAGTGCCCTGCAGAAAAGAACATATTGCTTGACAGTGCTGTTTAATAAGTGGTTAAATCTTTCTATGTGTCTGATAACTTGTCTTTGAGGGAGGTGGAAGGAGGATATTAAAAGCTTTCAGTTACAGACGTGTGCTGGAAGGGCAATCTTGACACTGTACTGCGGTAGCACATAAAGGTTAAGTGTAAGAAGGATGTTGTGCGTTAGCGATTACAGAGTTCTGTCTGTGCAGGAAAGCATTCTGTATCTTCTAATAATCTTTTTCAGGCATGCCTGCCTAACTTTTAGTTCTTGGCAAGCTTTTAGTTTAAAGCAAATTACTTTTTTTTGTCTTCCCAAGAGTGGTCAGCCCAGGTAAATTATGAAATTCTCTTCTTTTTGTGTTGGAACATCTGAGTCTCCAAGGCAGTATTTGGTTGCTTTGTATCTTCTCCTCCCAGCTCAAAAGCTTTTTAGAATTAGTTATCAGTTTTCTATCCTGTGCCAGTGTACC
>NW_010194114.1:18112-61402 GCF_000695765.1 Mesitornis unicolor | reverse complement strand
AGGAATGCCACAGCCCAGAATCCAGGACCTATAATGGCTCTGCAGGTTCGTGATGTTTATGACATATTGTCTGGGGCACAGCAGAATTCTAGTAAGCATATTGGCTTGACAAAGATACATGCTGTAACTAAAGCAATATTCTGTTGAAGAGACTGCTATAAGTAAGTGTTGAGTGCTAAAAGTTTTCCTTTCTAAGCAGTTCCAAATTAATTTATGACACTGAGATGGTCGGTGAGTGCTTGCTATGGCTTCCAGGGAGCTGGTTGCTCACATTATTTAATCTAGGGGATTTTTCTTCATCTGCTGCTCCATGTGTCTCTATTCTTTCTGCAAATGACAGCTCTGAGATGTGTAAAAGTGCCTGAATGGCAAGAAGAGAATCTAGCTGCTGATGGCAAGAACAAACCCTATATTGGAGCAAGGGAGAGCCATTCTTAAGGTTCAGCTCTCAGAGCTGTCATTTTCCATAGGAAAAAGATGTCCCATGCAGGCAGGCGGGAGGCAGGCGGGCAGTGTATGCAGAGGATGATGATGAAGAGATATTCAGCAGAATGGGCAAGATTTCCAGTGAAAAATTTGACATGGCAACCTAGTTTAGACAAGACAAGGTGACAACAAGGAAGCACAAGAGTAGAGACAAGGATCAGAGTGTGAAGAAGCATATTCAGAAAAAGAGGGATGAACAGATGGATGCAGTATCATTTTTTACATAAAAAAGAGAAGCGAACTGTAGTATTGTATTGAAGACATATCAATGAATGCATATAGATGTATAAATTATTACTTATAAATACATATACACATACATATGCATAAAATGCACACATTTTCTTAATATTGTCTATATGAACAACTACTGCTGGTATAAAATTATTCTTTCGGTCTTAGTGCATAGTTTGAAAAAGCTTATGAACCCCTTTGCTATAAGAGACAAGAGAACATCTGTACTTCTCAGCAGAGGGAATATTCCATAGCATTTTGATACCATTACCTTATTCTAGCTCCTCTGTAATTCTGTGAAGTGAATGTAGAGACTTGGATAATTCAAGTGTATGAGTTAATAAATTACAGTTGAGTATATCCAGTTACCATAATGGCTTTTAAATAATTAAACAAAGCAATCTTAAATAGGATACTGCTACACCACACTAACTAGAAAGGTGTCATCAGAGGTACTAAAATCCTATTCCTTAAGGTCCCTTTCCACCGTGTATGTAAAGTACAATTAGTGGCTGCTTTGAGGGTTTAGAGGAAATGAGTATAAATCAAAGGCACAGATTGCTTGTAGGGAATCGAATGGAATTTAATGATGATGATTGTGTGGGTTATGGAAAATGTGGCCTGGTTACTGAGGATGATGTGTTGGACGAACCGCCCAGCCTTGCCACAACTTGGTTTACCTGTCTGTAGGATGACTGTACCCCCCTTCCAGGTTACTCCAAGAATTAATGCTTATAAAGTTCTTCCACACTCTGCAAAGGGGACACTACTTTTAAAATCAACATCTGGAATAAAGAAGTTACTGGAAGACAGTGGTGTATATTGACCATGCTTCAGTCAGGCCATGAAGTCCTGATGAAAGCAGAAAGCAATGCTCTTGTAATTAGTTCACTACCATCTGACAATTTCCTTACACAAGTGAAGGATACAAGATTAGTCCTTTGTTAGGACTCTCAAGGGAGCTAAATTTGTACTTGGTAGCAATGAGGTAATAATGGGCTGATTGATTCTTTGTGTAGACATAAATTAAAATTTAAAAAACAAACCAAAACAAAACAGACAAAAAAACCCCACAGAAGCCTAAAACAAAAGGGAAAAGAATATTTTTTTTAAATATGTTCTAATCAAATTCTCATTTATATAAAACATGAACAGTGATATAAGCACAGTTCTTTTCCATGGAAAAAGTTCTGCCTGAAAACTGAGTCAGGCCTACAGGGCATATCAACAAATGATCCCCTTCCCTGGAAGAACTTTTCTCAAAAGCTTTTTACTGTCTGTGGTATTTCAGAGGTTCTCACAGCAGGTGGGCCATATATTGTGCTACTTTCTTTGAGAAATTGCAGGAAAGCAGCTGGTGAAATACAAGGTGCTATCCAACATTTGTTTCATATACAGTAAAGCAGACCAGTAATGCAGGTTTCTATGATTTATCAATAAAGACCCAGACCACATACTGGAGTTGCCTCTAGACAACTCACTCAGTGCTCTTTTAATAGTAGTAACTGAGATTTATATAGTGCCTCTGATCCCCCAAAGATCCCAAAGCATTTTATGAACTCCTTTAAACACACTTTTTGAGAGAAAATACAAGACCCATGAAGAGAATGTGACCACTGCTTGGGCAATAAACAGTTGTCTGGCAAAATATGCAATAGCATTATAAAACAGTTTGGGACAGAAAGAGAAAGGCAAAGGTGTCATAACAGAATGGCAGATGGTATACAGTCAGATACAATATTAAAAAAAATGCAGTCTATCTAAGCACCCTGGAATTGGACTCTGGTCACTACACTGCAGGACTTCACTTCCCTTAGGAGAAACGTTTGTATTTTTTTAACTTATAATGTGAAGTCAATCCAACACTGAGCATTGAAATACTTTCCTATGTGTGCAGCTCCAACGAGGATGTATTTTTATCACTGGTAGTTACCCTATCATAGTATCCAAAATATGTCAGGTGCTCTTCAGTTGCTGTAGATATAGTCCTGGTACTAAAAAAAATCACAGGACATGAAAAAAAAAGCGAGAGATGTACAAGAAATCACAAGAGGTGATACTTCAGCTTGCTCTATACCTTTCACACTTTGGGTTTGTCTTGATCATCAAGCCTGATTTGGCATTCTAATTTTCAAAAAAACAGCTTTTCTGCCTCATGTCAACTGGGAGGTTGCTTTCACCTTTATCTCAATCAATGAGCGTGGAAGGTGTGTATTGCTACTGTCAGATTGGGCCCAAACCTGATTTAACTTGCATACCGTGTAAATCAATGAAGGTAAGTGAAGTATAAAGCAGAACAGCATTTGATGAGCTGTTCTGTGTGTTTGTTTTTAATAAATACTATTAATGTGTCAGAGAAGTCTGCGTTATTTTTTAATTCCTTTCCTTGCCCTTTGGAGTCTCCAGAAGCCCTGGAGAGGATGCCTCTGGGAATCATTTATTTACAGACAGGGAAGAGAGGTGTGAAAAGTAGTGAAAATATCATCCTGTTTTGTTGCTGTATTTTCCACTTTTATTCTGAGATATTAACCTGCACAAGAAAAGCACTTTAATGGAATATAACTGCTCTATGAAGAGAGCCTGAAGAGATATCTATGCAGTATTTATATGCTGTCTCAATTACCACTGCAGAATAGTTTGATGATTCAGCAAGGGGCCCTAACAGTATCTTCAATAATTCTTTCTTGTTTAGGTCTCTGAAGAAGAACCAAATCTATGGTATTGTTTGGTCTTTTATTCCCTTTAGGTCAGACATTTCAGTGTATCAAGTACATATGTAATCTTCCGTGAGCTGGGAATGCAGCTGAACCAGGCAGCAAGGCTGAGCTGAGAGGAAAACCAAGAGTTTGTAAGAATACAAGCTGCTCTCCTCGAGATACTTTGAAGTAAATACGCCTGGTTTCCAGTTACATTAAAAAAAAGCATTGGGGATATACCCCTTACCAGAACACACACAGCACTCTCAACAGAAACACGATGCAGCAAAGAAATGTTTTCCTTCAAATTGTTTGTGTAGTTACTGTGCAAAGCAAATGTATAAATTTTCATTGTCTCCAAAGGCAAAATCTCAGGAGTTAAGACGAGGGAAGAAACCAAGAGCAGGAGTTGGAAAGAATCGGTGCACAGCACTGTGTGGGAGACGCTGTGAGGAGGAATATTTTTTAGCAGTGTCAGGAAGCACATCAGGGGAGTTGGTAGCAAGCGTCAGTCGCTCAGGAATACGCGACGAGCTGTTGTTAAGAATATTGTGACAAGTTATATGGAGCACCAAGGGATGCTCCAGACTTTATCAAGAGTCAGGCAATCATTCCCACCGCCATAAAAGTATCTTGGCAGGCAAAGACTATAAATGTAATAAAAGAGGGGGGCCGGGGGAAATGCTGTCTGTGCCATAAAAGAGGACAGTGATTGCGTAGTTACAGTGCTTCATAAAATCCTTCAAGTTAGCAGGAAGAGAAAAAATTGGGTTAAAAGATGAGTACAAAGGAACCCATTATATTTTTGCTGGAAGCTGGTAGGGTAGATGAGGGAAAATACCATTGAATACTTAAACTGATTTTTTACCTTTCTATAAACAGCAGCTGCTGACCACTGTCACAGACAGGACTCAGCAAGATGGGCCTTTTCTCTAACCTGTATGGATAAGTTTTACATTTCTAGCTAAAATAAAGGTTAGTAGCAAGACTGAGAGAAAAAAAATATTTCCTTAATTAAGTACATAGAGTGTTTTTACACAGTCTTGGATAAAGATCCATACGTAGGGCAGGGTGGAAGCTGTGAATTATGTGTCAACTCATTTCTGGTTTTATTTTTTTTCTCCTGTGGGAAGCTGTGGCAAGAAAAAAGACCAATCCACACAGCTGCTTTCCACAATAGGATTCAATAATTGTCCCAACTCGATCTGCACAAAAACCTTCTTATTACAGGCTTTTGGGTTTTTTTTTCTGTTCTAAATGATCACATTCATAGCTAGCAAAAGAATGATATAAATTAGATCACCAACAAATGTTGGAAAAAACCCCAGTTCTGTCAGTTCACAAGAAATATTTTGTGACAATCCTTTACTTTCTCCTGATTTTCTTGAAAAAGTCTTTGAGACTGAAATGTTAAGTTCAATATATCTTGTATATATCCTAAACACTAACTGAGGCAGTGCTGAAAGATTTGTGGTTTACCCTAATTTATTCAGGCTTTATTCTCCCTCTGTAAGACAAGACATGGTAACGGGTGAAGTCTCAGACTTGAAAATACATGCTGTTGGAACAGGAGATTTCAGTTGTTTAGATATTGCAGTTAATGAGAGCTGTGATAGCTCTCTGGAGATACATAAAAGACTACTAATGACTGGTTCATTTATAAGTGATGAAGATCTCTCAAGATCAAAATCCTTCAGAAAACAGAATAAATAGAGAGCTGTGAACTTGTGGAGACTTTAACAGGGGTACATTGTCATTGTCACCCCACCGGTGAGAATTCTCCAATGCTCAAATTTCTATGGAATTATTTTTCATTTGCAACGTCTTGTAAGAGATTTAATTTACCTTTCTTCTGCTGTTGTGCATCTCTGCTTTGCAGAGCCCAGTGGTTTATGACTACCATATGTCGACATTTTCTCTGTCACATCTTTTTTTCTGCCTGGAAGTTTAGTTTGAGTGGAGTTAGAAGTGTGTTCAGTGTCCCTTCAGACACAGGAAGACTCCTGGGATGGTCAGCCCATTTGGGAAATTTCAGCATTGTGCAAACATAGATCAGCTGGACAGTATCTGTGCAGCAGGGTCTTACCCTTGCTGAAACATCAGGACAACTCTACATTTCTGCCTAGAAAACACTTATCAGAAGTACTATAGACCTCAGAGGTGAATATTTGAAATGCATGTGACTCTCTCCAAAAGTGCCATCTAATCTCTAGGCACAGAAGTACATGGCCATATGTCAACATATGAATAATGCCTTCATGATCTGTTTTCAGATTTTCATCTTATTTGTTTGCCAGTACTTATTGACACTTGATCACTTCAGTATAAAATACAAAACCCATGCTTAGTGTTTATATGGCCAGTTTTAATGGATATATAAGCAAAATATTTATTTCCAGAAGTGTTTTCTTCTGTTTTGTTGGTAAGCAAATACTTTGTTGAGCCTTGAACTTGGAGCAAAAGCTAACCAAATCTTACCACAAAAGTGAAAATAGAAAGATAAACTTCAAATGTGGTTTTTATACTTTATACTTAATAAGTATTGGCATAAAAATAAGATGAAAATCTGAAAACAGATGAAAAAAGACATTGTTCATATGTTGACATATGACCATGTATTTATCTGAATCACTGGGAGAGCTGGGCATGAAGCATAGGCCTATGCTGTTTGCAAAGTACTTTTATGGCTTGTGTATAAAATCTGTTCTATAAATACAGCTTTAGTATTAGTTAGTTCCCTCACAGAATACTCAATGCAATGATAAGAAAGAAATCTGTATTATTCATTGCATGTAGCTCTCTCTTGCCCACGTGGATGAATGGCAAGACTGCCATTAACTCCAGCGATTGACAATCAAATCCAGAATTTGAAAGTGGACTCAAATTACAGTGGACAGCATCAATATTTCAGTAGCAAGAGAAGCAGGCATTGGTTCATGACCTGAAGAGTATCAAGCATCTGTAACTTCCACTGAAATCAGATTATAAATGACACCTCCCAGCACTTGTCCTGCTATTCCAAAATGTAAATTGTGACTAGAGGGGAGAAAATGGCAGTTTAGCAGGAATATTTCTTCAGGGTTAAGTAATCAGAAAATTCATCAGCAACTGAACTGTGCTAAGATGGATGGAGCATATCTCTCTCTACCAAAACTAAAATGTTAATATGCAACACAGATGTCACTATAAAATTAATATAGCTGTGAATAATAATGGTAATCCATTTCAATAACATGCATATTTATATAATATTGCCATCTGATAATGGTTAGGTCAGTAAGGAGTTGTAATTACCACTATTGATTAACTCTAAATGATGCATATTGATGACTAATGCTGAAATAATATGTTGTTTTCAAAATCTCCTCTTCCAGTTTTAATTACTGCTTCTTTATTTTATTCATTTGTCAGTGTACATTTGAGGGCACAGAAGTTTTCCTTTTATGGCTTTTCCATTAGGAATTATCTTCATGAGAGCAACAACTGCCATTTAATATATAATTTAAAAAAAGAACTACAGTCTGTCTTAATCCTAATGACACAAAAGTAAATAAGATTCTGGCTTAATAATGGTGCAAACTTGATTAATAAAAATAAAAATGGTAAATAACTGAGTTTCTAAAGTGTTAAATTATTCATTGTAATATCTGTTTTCCTGAGGTCAGGCACCAATTTGCTTACTGCAGATTTACACTAAGGTCTACTTTCAAACATGGTGTGAATAGTTTTCACTTATACAGCAAATTATCTGTTTCTTGTGGGTTTCCCAAAGTGTTTCGCATATGCCAAGATATATAATTTTCTCCATACCGCTGACCAGAGGTTCATTAGGAAGGTGCAACAGAGCTCAGGTCTGTTTGACTGTGGTTTGACCTGTGGTTCGACCTGTGGTTCCTGGATCTTGAGACTTTTCAAACAGTGGCCTATTGACTCTTTTTTAATTAATTTAGTATAAGACTTAAGTACCTACGAGTAGAGTTCCCTGATGCCAGATCTCAGAGGTTCAACTCCTTATCTGGTGTACAGGGAAATTTAGGCAGAGAAAGCAAGTTGAGAACGTGCACTCTGAGGGTGGTGTTTCATGTAAAAGGCTAAACTGAGCCAGAGGTACAATGTTGTTCCCTCCTCTTCTTTCTTTGTCCCTTCCCTTATGCTAGACAGAAAAATACCCTAGGAAGAGAGAGGGAACATTTTTCTCCTGGATTAGTGAAGTGCAAGGTCTCTGAATATAAGGTGCAGTGAGAGCATATAACCCTAGGCCACCCTTCTGATGAGCAATTAGATCAATTCAACCATTTCAGAGCTCGGGTTGACCTCTCTCCATGTAGTCTATTGGATTTGCTAAGCATATGGATGCATTTTCAACCCTGACTCCCTTCCAAAAATGAAAAGTCTCAAGAAAGGTCTTCCAGACAGACTTCCCTAGTGATTTAGAAGATAGAATCCAAAGTCGTCTCCTTAGGATAAGCCATTGCAATTGATCTCTGAAAGAGCTCATGTGATCTCTCTTATCTTTTTAAAAAGGAAGGAGAAGCAGTGAAAATGTCACTCCTTTACCTTCAAGATGAGCAGTTAGAAACTCTTACCCACAAAATAAGACCCTGGTCCAAGGCCTTTCTCAGTCACGTTGGTTCCAAAGAAGCTAGACCTGTCTGTTCAAACATCATCCTAGCCACCGGTAGGGACAGGAATCCTCTTCCCCAGCCAGCTTAGTCTGCTGCCTGGGAGGAGTGTACTAAGTGATATAACGTATAGAAAATGTTGGTAGTGCCATCAGGAAGCACTGAAAACATGCATATAATCTGCAGCCTCCAGACAGCTGTTGGTTGGCCAATTGTGTGACCTTGAACAGGCCAGATGGGCTTCTCAAGGCACTGTGGACCCATTTTTCTTACGCTTTTTATCCTGTCACAGCCCAGATAGAAAGCAAAAGGTAGGGATCTATCTGATTAAGGAGGGTAATTGTGAGCATGCACAGTATGTTCAAGGCCGAAAGGAGAAACCTGCTTTGCATGAGGTGTTTCAGTGGTGTGTATCAACTGAGCTCCATGTTGGAATTACTTCTTCCCTTTCTGTTTCACTTGTCACCACCTTTTCCCTCCTTTCCACCCTGACCAGGCTGTAATTCCTCTTACATTAGTTATTTAATGAACAGGGACCTCTGTGAAGCCATGGCCTACTTTCGGGGGTAAGAGCTGTTGCTCTCCCTAGTACCATCAATTGCTCCTCTGCCCAAGGGCATTTTAAAAAAAAATCCATTAATATAGGTTTCTTAAAAGTGATGAAATACATGTTTTATTAATAAGATCAAGATCTTTCTACTTAGTTATCAAGGAACATTTGGTGAATCTAATCCAGAAGGTAAGTTATTTAGAGAGAATAACATGCAATGCAGTTGATGTGAGAAGAAGGTGGTGTGGACATGCCTTTCAAACTCTAAGCCCTCTGAGATATGAAAGGTAAGGGGGCAATAACCCTCTTCAAGCTGTGAAATACTAAAGAGACATCTGAAATGTTTCCTTTGCAGATTTTACTTAAAAGTTGATTTATTGGTGCTTTAACACTCAAGCATACTTAGTAAATAGGACCACAGATGTGGCCGTATTTCTGACTTGAAAAGCCTGATGAATTATGGGATATAGGACCTTTTATCCTGCAACCTGTGGTCAAAAGTGAGCACAGTAATCTCAGCCCTGTTCCTAGTGGTCAGATGTCCACTTAGTGACCCTGTTGGCCTCTGCAGTCCTTTCAGGTGACAGGATGACAGGCTACTTATTCTGGAGGCAAATTTGCAGAATAAATAGCCTTAATAACATGCTTGTCAATCCATGACAAAGAAGTTTTCTTTTTTATTCCCTGTGTTTTTCCTGTATTGTGCAGAAGCTGGAAAATTCATCACCTTTTGTGAAAAATACATTCTGCTTTTAAAGGAAAAAGTTGCATTCCACCTTGAATTAGTCAGTACAAGGGTTTGATGCTTTATCACTACAAGGGAGAGGTGGCAAAGATATTTTTTCTTCTTTGTTCAGCTTTCTTATCTCACCTGTTCACCAGTCTCTTTCCCACTTTCTTGCACAATGTAGTATAGAAGTACATCCAGATATCCACAGTATCTTCATGGGTAAAGCTCTCTGCTGCCTAAGCCTTATGCAGTCACACTAAGATGAACATTTCTTTTACAAAAGAGTACAGAAGAAGGGGTGTTTTCCTTCATCTTCTTTGTGGCCTTTGACATAATTAAAACAGAAGAATGTAAAATAATTTAACTTCATTGGAATCACCAAGTCACAGAATGGTTGAAGTTGGAAGGAACCTCTGGAGGTCAAGGAGACCCAGTTACCCAGGACCACGTCCAGATGGCTTTTGAATATCTCCAAGGATGGAGGTTGCACAATCTCACCGAGCAACCAGTTTAAGTGCTTGGACACCCTCACAGTACACTGTACCCATTGGATCCATCTTGTGTAGAATTATCTTCATCTCCTATATACACTATTTTCATAAACTGACTTAATAACAAGCATTACTGGCTACTACAATGCAAATGTGATTTTTATGATCTATGGTGGCTGTAAATTTCACCCTTTTGCAAGCATCTCTTTCTTGGCACGTACATTTCCGTACAACAAAATCATAGACTATCATTATTCTAACAAATCAAAAGTAACCAAGATTATTGTCTGCACCTGAAGCTAATGGCTGGTGTCCACACTACTGAAGCTTTGTAGCTTCCAAAACAGGGTGTCTACATCCAAACTTCCTCCTAGGAGGGATTCTTGGCCTGTGCTAACTCCTGAACTGTTCTTGGGCATTGTCTGAGGCAATGCTGGTTGGCATAGGCCAAAAAAGCACCAGAGACCATCTGAATGATTTAGCAGCACAGAGAATTGAATAGCCATGTCCGGGAATGTTCCCTGGCACTGTTTAATGTACTGTGTAGACATAGCCATAAATTCTATGTGAAAGCTACATTAATGTGCCTATTAGATAAATAGGAAGAAACCTTTGACCTTGGAAAACATTTTCTGTGCTGCTTTGTCATTGACAGTGTGGATCATTCAAGCAGTTGTGAGAAATCAGTACTTGGGTAGCCAACCTGCTGCTACATTTGTTGTGAGCATTACTGGGGAATTTTAGGGAAGGGGAAGAAGTGCCAATGCAAACTCTCTACTGAAATTTAACCTCACAGCTGAGTTAACTCAATTCATATTGAAGGCAGAATTTCAGCCAAATTAAGTAGACATTTGCAGCACAAATACTTGTCCCATTTCACACCATCTTGTTATTTCCTTTCCAGGGCTTCAAAAGGGGATTAAGCCTTTCCTGCACACTGGGCTTCGAAGGTGAGCTGCTTTGTGAAAACTCCCTGCAGTGCTGTGCTGCTGAATCCAACAGTTCGACAATGTAAGCTATGCTTTGTTATAACCTATCTTTGAAGTGGCTGTAGAGGTTAGATACAAATAATGCAGTTTCTTGAGCTATATGTGAAAAAAAAAACTAAACCAAACAAAAACCAAAACCTAAACCAAATCCCCAAAAGCCCCAACAATCTGATCTGTGTTTCTCAGCTCCTGTACTCACTTTCAGGCCCTGCTCATGTTTGACTTCATGTCCCTGTGAGACCCAGATACTCTCTCTTTCTTCCCTTCATTCATGAGCTGGGAAGGCAAACAGGCCACCAGCAGGTCCCAGTAAAGATCCCAGCCTGGAAGATCAGGGGCTTAGAGAAACTAGATGGAGCCATGGCAGTTGCACTATGATGCCTAGGGATGTGCATAACAGTCCCTAGGAGTAGAAAGAGAGAACTCTCTCTTTCATGCCTCTATGATTCAATGATTCAGTTTAATGGTCATCAGATGACGTTTAATGTTTACAGAAAAAATATGAATAGATGTGTTGTTGCAAGGGCTGATGGTTTTGCAGGTTTTATTCATCTGGTGGATAAGTACAGAACTGATGTCACACACAGCATGGAAAACTTTTGAGATTTCTTTTCAACGCAAGGCCCTGTGCAATGACATTTGTTGTTTGTGTTAGTAATGCAATTATTAACTTCATGTTAGAAAAAAACTCTTTTGCTGACTTATAAGAAGTACATAGAAATTATTTGGTATAAATTGTTTCATAGTATTCTTTACCAGTATTGTCTCGATTGGCCATTATTAAAATCAGCTACTTATCGTCATTTCCTTTTGAAAATGGCTGTGAACTCATAAAGTTTTGTTCAATGTCCACTGAAGTCAATGGGATATAAAAGGTCTTTTAACAGTGAATTAATTTTTCTGAGGGATTAAACGGCTTTAGGTAAATGGCAAATTAAGTAATGTAAATTATTATTAGCCTAAAGTGTTATTCTATTATTAGTTTTACTACAGTTTTCAGGCCAAGGTCTGATCTCAATTACACTGACATGAATGTAGATAACTGTTGACTTAGAGCTACTTAAATTTTTCTGAACATTTGCTGATATAATAGACCAAAGTCCAGACCCCTTGTCCTGCTTGGTGGGACTTCAAATGCAGATTTCATTTGCTGGTTTTCCAGTTGATATTTCTGGTGTACTCCACAATAGTAAAGCACGCTATTCTTTATTAGAGTCAGTAGTGTTGCAAGACACAATTCTTTTTCCCTTTTACCATTCTGTACTCTTTTTCTGGTGAAAAAAAAACAAATGATGCAGTTGCCCAGTTAATAGCTTTTTACCTTACTACCAGTATAAGTCCTCGCTTTCTTTAAGAAGATATTTAAAAAACTCTACAAAAATCTGATCTTCTTCTCTAGCTTGTATTGAAGAGGGACAATAAAAACATAATTTCCACCACTATGGAATTCCAATACTTTAATGTCTGTCTCCCTAACAAAATCTAGGGAAACTTTATTTCCTCTAGGTAGCCTTGTATGTGCATAAATAACAGGGTTTATAAACAAGTGTCCCTATCCATATGGTCACCCATCTGCTGGTGAGGGATCCCAAGAGAGATACCAATTAGTGGGAGCAGAAACATGAAGTTGGGAAAAGCTACTAAGACGGTTATTTATACAGTTTGCAACTGATAAATCCCAATATCACAAGGAGAACTATTGTGTTTCTAAAGCGTCTTTCATCTTGAACAGCCCTGCTGGTACTTTCCAAGGAGGAATTATTATATACATAATTATTTGATGAATCTTTGATATACAGAGGAATTAAAAATAAAGTAACTTGCTGGAGAAAAGTGCAGAGATTAAGAGATGAGCACCTGCATGACCCTGCTGTTAAAGACCTGGCTCCCTCTGCTTAAATTCAGAGCCTTCCCTTGGCCACATATGTTTCTGATGCGATAGAAAGGAGAAACCAAGCTTGTGGGAAAGCAAGCACAGGAACTGTGCTCCTCTGTGAGAGTGGGTGCATCACATTTGAACACCAGAGCCCCCTTTTTGACTATTTCTTACCCAATTTCCTTTCTACCTTCCGTCAGACAACACATGGAGGAGCAGAGACTCAAGATCAGCATAAACACTCTCTGAAAAAACACACACGCACCTTCATCCCATATTCTTTGGTATAGCAAGACTTGAATTTGGCAAGCTGTTTGGAGTGTGTCTGTGCTACTGCCAGTGCACTCAGGGAGAGTTGGTAGATGTAGCTTGACAGCCCAGCTTTAAACCTGTCTGCTCTTATATTTGGATTATCTTTAGATTCCCAGCGTTCCTGAAAAGAAACAAGATTGTGTAAGGAGCCTGAGCAGAGGTATTTTAAAACTGTTCTAAATCTGTGTCCAGAGTTATCACAACAATGTTTTTTTTTTTTATTGACAGCGCCTAGGTGACTGCACTCTGAGCATCAATACTCTTGTCAGCTTTCTGCTCAGCACAGTTGCTGTCCTGAGTCTCATTTTGTTGTATGTTGTTGGCTATGGCTCACACCCAGAGTCCAGGCACTCAGCAAAGAGTTCTGGATTCTGCCTAGAGGGGATCAGACTTCTAAATGTCATATACTGGCTTCCAGGCACAGGAGTCGCTTATTGGATCTAGTTTAGGAAACAAAAAGTACACTTAGGGGAATGAGAAACCTGGTGAGAAAACATTCATGTCCCTTTCAATGGCACATGTAGGATACTGTCACAAATAATTTCTGCCAATTTTTATTACTCAGGCACTATTTGAATGTGATTTGGGTAAGTTAACTAACTAAAAGACCCTCAACTGAATATTTTTGGAATACAGAATGATTAATCTTCCAGCAAGATCTGAAAGAATTTCTGATGCATGGAAAGTTTGGATTGGTAGTCATGGGGAAGATTTTCAAAGGTCAAGACAGAAGAGGAATGCAGAATTTATGCAGGGAAAGATTGGAGTTTGCTATATAAGCAAGTTAAATTTGTATCAAACCTAAAGAGAGACTAACATTATTTAAATTTTCAGTGCTGAAAAAACAGATGACTATAATGTATACTATTCTACTACAGTGGTGCAGTACACATGGAATAAAGATTAGGAAGCTTAAGCTATTATTCTAGGAATGTATGGTTATTGGAAAACTTTTGATTGGATTTTCATTTTTTAGTAAGATTTTCTGGGTGCAGTTGGTTTATATCATCCAGATGTCTGCATTAAAAGAGGTTATAGCAAACCAGGTTTCTCTTCTGATTAGCGACTATAAAAGCTGTGACGTATCATTCCGAACGCACAGTGTTTCAGGGGCTTTGAGTCAAATGTGATCACTTTAGCGGTGAAAAGATGTGTACTCATTTCTTTTCCTTAGCTGTCAGAGCTGGTAACTCAGTTTGGAATATGGCAGTCAAACTGTGCTTTTCTCTGCTGGCACTTTATTGCCAGCAGTAACAATTCAATAACACCTCCATAACCCTATTGCCATTTGCTTGTCCCCGAAGTTACACCAAGACAAAACTACTCTGCAGAAAATGTCCTGTTGGGATGGAGATTAGCATCATGTGGAGACAGTGGGACATAACCTGAAGACAGAACAGATCAAAATGTGACACTACCTTTATTGCCAGTAGTGATACAGAAGAAGAAAAAAAGCATCGAAGCCATGTGTATTCGGTGAGTCCAGATGCCAAAGGTGGCTGTTGAGGAGATGACTCCAAGAGTCAGAAACTCTGGGAATGTAAATACAAGCATGAAACACAGCGTCCAGACCCTTGGTGGGTACATCCATGTGGCACCCACTGTGTAAAACTCCAGCTGTGGTTATCACAGTATGGGCACAGGCTTCACTTAGTAGAGCTGGAAGTGATGAAGCAAAAACCTCTCACATTTTAAACTGAACTTACTTGATGTTAAAATCACTGACATGCAGTGCTTATGGAGCTCCGCAGTCACTTTGAAGAGCAGAAGCACAGTGTAAATAGCTGTCAGGGAGAACTGATAGGATTAAAATTATCTATGGCAAAATAAGTATAATAAGACATTGAACAAAAAAAGGAAAATGTGCTTGCATTGTCGGGGCGGGTGAAGGGTAGTGATCTGTGTTTCTTGTGTTATTACTTACCAACTTGAAAGACATCTGGAGATAGCTCAGCTTTCACAATACCCATATTTCATATTGTACTTATATATAATTTCTCACCTAAATGTGTTGCTTGTTGTGGTAATACTATTTCATTTGAGTTTTTAATTCTGTTGACTTAAGTATGACTATTTTGTGTTTGTCTGAGATAGCTATACATGCCAGCTGTGCTATGCACATTGTATTCTCCCTCAGAATTCACCTGAAGATGTGAGGTGAAAAGTGTGGAGTTTAAATGTTCAGAAAATGAAGAAGTGATAAATGAAAAGAAAGGCTTATGAGAAATCCAGATAGACCAATGACCCAAGTAGGAAGAAAACTTTATAGGGCAACTTACTGAGCTGGATGCTGTTTGCCTGTTATGCGTGTCAATTTTTAAGAAACTTTCATTAAATAATAATAAATAAGCTGTTATTGCAGCCCACGAAGGAGATGGCAAAAGAGTCATTTCATATCTGAGCAGAAGGTGAGTAACCTTGAACAGCAGTCTGTACTGCTGGAATAGGGGAATCTTCTCCGTAATAGCTAGAAACAAGCATTTTTCTGCTCAAAGGGCTTATTTGTGGGCAAGACATCAGTGTGATACTTTATAATATTGATTTTTCTCTGGGAAGCTGAGATGGTGAGAAGGATATTATCTGATGAAGTGGTAAGGACCTCAGATTACTTGAGTGTTGACACTTGCAGCCTAATTGAAGGAGCCCAATGTCGGGCTCATTTATGACAAGAGATGAGAGACACAGGAGAGCAGTTGAACTGCAGTTTCTGAACAGAAACAGGGAGGTATGTCCAAAATGCAGGCTCCAAGCCTGAACAGCCAACTGTGAGAAGGTATCCAACAGGGAGCAGTGGTCAGTCAACTCATCAGCTCTTCACAGCTGTAAGGGTCATGATAAATCCTAATGCCTGAGAAGGAGGCAGGGAAAGTGTCTTCTAAATTACTGAAGTATTAATATACTTTCCCAAGTTTAGAGGGGATACTCACTGTCTCATTCTCTCCTATTTTCCCTCAAAATGTTCTGCTTATTTTTAAGAATTATTGCCTCAAGGGTCCAAGGGACCCTCACTGCTGACTTCTGAAAAGTGTGACTTCCTACAATTTCACCGGCTGTGACCAAAAACTTGGATTAGCTATCTCTTGGCAACTTGTTTTCTCTAACAATGTTATGGAATCTTATCAAAAGGCTTCTTAAAAATCCAAACATACAATGTCTTCTACATCTCCATTAGCCACGTTCTTACTGAATCCCCATAAAACTGCAACAGGATTAGTGAAACTGGCTTTCTCTTGACATAAGCCCTGAAAACTTTTATCCAATGCATTGCGTTTATCCATGAACAAAGTGATCTTACTCTTTGCTACAGCTTCAACCATCATACAAGTGATGTAAGCCAGACTTACTGGTGTGTCTTTCACAGGACAAATGACCTATAGGGCCTGTTATTGTTTCTACACTGTCTTTTCTACAATTGTAACACATGAACTGGTGTTACAATCTCCCTATCTGGAGACAAAAATGTCAAAAGGTGCCCTATGGAGTGTCACGAGCTATTTTTTGACATCCTTGTGTGAACAATACTCTGAATATACAGTAAACTGCTGACACAGACAGATCTTCCACTTCCAGAATGAACAAAAAATACATTCACATTCTCCTGGAAAACTAACCAGAAGAGCCATGGTGTGTGCTCCAAACTTCACGAGTGGTAAGCAGTACAGCTCCCAGAAGAAAGCAGGCTGCCCCAGGCTTCGTAAGGCTGAAATTACATTTTATGGGTGCACAAACTCTTCACTAGGTTGGAGAACAGACTGAGTAGAAGCCTGTTTTACCTTCCCACGGGACCATGGCTCTCTTGTCTGAGGATTCTTAGTTGTGATGGAGGACAGAAGGAAATTACATATCATCTTTGCATATTTATGTAAAGCCTGTCTTGGTCACATACAAAATTTCATTTAAAGCCTCATTTCACTGAGATATTTTAATAGTTGCCAAAATTTAAGCATGTCTTTCAGTTGATTGCTAAAGGATTCACTGTGTGTTTAAGCACCCTGCTGAATCATGATAAAGAAAATAAGTGAGGGATATAAAAGATAACTTTAAATACCAGAATATGCCTACCAGCATATAATGCTCTGAAATGTATATACTCCTTTTTTCCCCCAAAAAACAAAGAGAAAAGCACAAAAGTGTAACTTGTCTGCAGAGTCCCTGGTGAAGGATTTGTAGAGTCAGCGAATTCCTTTACTGTTTGCTTTGCAGTGCACTACGTTCACTTTTCAGTTGCTTTCTCTGTGACATAGACCTGTTCTTTGTCGCTTGACCTCCTCTGTTTTCTCCCTTTACAAACTGCTCTTTTTTTAAAAGCCCTTCTGCTCAAAAGATTGTCAAGTGCTGTGGTTTCTATTTTCAGCTTGCAGTTAAAAGCTCTTTGTTATTCTCACAATCCTCCCTTCTTGTGACTTTTACACTACACAAAGGCTATCTAATTCCTATAGCAAGAATCCTTGCAAAAACTCTCATCAAATTAGGCCAACTGGACATAAGAACAGATCCCATCATGTCTTAGATTGTGTTTGGAGTAATATGCTTGAGAAACTAAAAAGGAAAAATATACAAGAGATGCTCAAAAAATAAGCACTGGGTAAGGTTTTTCATGGCAGTACAGTATTGTTCTTCAGCAGTTGCTGTGGCACAGTCCCATTTGCTAATAAAAAGAACACCAGAGGAAGATTTCAGTGTGATCCAACAATACCATCAGTAGCTAAATGTGGAGTCATTTTTAGAGAGACAACTGTAACAGACCAAGGAACTTGTGTAAACATGGACAGAGATATAACTAAATATATAGTAAATAAGTCTTGATTAGAGCAGGCACACATGTACAAACAGGTGAACAAAGCCCTGAATGCATGACATTACTCTGTAGGCTTTTGTTTCTGTTTGAAAATGATTGACAGCTCATTAATAGTCACTGAAGACAAGAAAATGAACGAGTTGTGCTGGACCTTTATGTCCATAAGATTCACCAGTGCCCGGTGAGGCTTGCTTGGTCACCTCAGTCAGTTACTTGGGTTTAACTCAATGGAGATAATGACAATTGTCCAAAAAACATTCTTTGTCAAAACTTTACCCTCCAGATGTTTTACAGTTTCTGTTATTAAAGAACTAAACTAATTTTATGGCTCATCCAACTTGTATTTATTATAAGTGTTTTTTTCTTTCCAACTATGCACTTCAATAAACAGGAGACAGAGCTGCAAACTGATTTTCTATGATTCATCTTCCTTTCAAGCTGCTTTTTAGAATATACAATATGCAAAAATTCACAACATATCTAACATAGGTTTGTTAAGTATTACAAAAGGTGGTGTGAGCCAGCAACTGTGACACAGAAGAGAATCTGGAAGTTCTAGATCCAGTTCATGCTTTTTTGCTAGAATCTATCAAAAACTTTTAAGACCTTTCATTTCTGTCAACCTAAACTCCACCTCAGGGATGTGCAGGGATTAACCCTTTCTTCTCTCTTCTATTGTACTTTTTGCTGTTATTGCTCTGTTTTTCAGTAAATCTACGCAACATCTAAAAATATGAGCTGCAGTCTTCATTGCCTCACTTGTCATTGATCAGGTCATTCATGAGATGATGCCAATACTGTGTTATTACTCTCTTTTTATGTAATGAGAAAAATATGTGGGAAAAATAGTACTAATTTACCCCTTGAATCCAGACTATGTTTTTAAGACTATGCTTTCTGCAGATCTGCTTTTTATATTATTCTGTCACCTCTTGACTACCCTTTTTATCTCCTGACATTTATGAGATGTCAGCATTTCAGCCACAACTTGTAGAAAAAAATATTTACTCGGTTTGCTGCATCATCTTGCTCCCAGTTACAGCAGATGCTTTTGCATCGCTTTGCCATTCAGAGATGTGTGAGAGCAGATCTGAGTTAGGCTAAAGGCTAGACTCAGCTCTCTGCTAAACAAATTGCTCTGCTTGCTGACAATGGTAGCTGCCTGTGAACGCATGTAAGAATAAAATTGGTATTAAGATTACAAGATTTATGGGGCAGAGAAGATGTCTTTTTATTCTGCTAGAGCATATGTCTGAATCAAAAGGTTCCATTCATTCACAGGGCTATAATAATACCAGTGAGGAAGCTCAATGAGTGCTTACTGGCAGGGTATGGTGATGGGAAGAGGCTCATGTTTTTCCCTTTTTGTTGTTGCAAAGTAGGTTGAAGCAGTTTTTTCTGAAATTTTATCAATTGCAATAAAAATCTCATTGGGAAAATATTTTGGCATAACAATATTGGGTATTACAATCTAGATTTTGGGGAAAATCTACTTTGAATATTGGGTTTGGAATCGGCTTTGTGCCATTATTTTGATACTATTTTAAAATAAATTGGGAAAAACTCATTTACAAGAGTGGCATTGCTGCAGGTGGCTATGCTATTTTCCTGGAGTGGTGGTGAAGTGTTTACAATCATCAGTGGTCCCATGACTTTGCACTCACTAAAATACATTGACCAGTAGAAATGTCTCCTGTCTCCTGGTACAATGAAACCAACTGATGCCTTGTAGGTTGAAGTTACTGTGCTTCAAGATGTGCTAGTGATGTATCTACTCTGAAATGTAGACTTTTCTATAAAGCAAACAGTTGTATTTTTGACTTGAATCAAAACTCATGGAGTAAACTTCAGTCCACAAATGTTCTCATCGACTAAATCTTATTGCTTCAGTCTATTGGAGGTGGGGCACTGGAACCCAGTGAGTGTTTTGAAAGCCAATGAACTCTCTTATGTGGGACTTCATAATTAGAGGGGATGTTTCTGAAGGAGATTCGTGTCTGCTGAAGAAAGATTATTCCCCTGCTTAGAAAGAATTACAAACTTACCAAAATAAGACATCTGGCCATTCACCTTCTTGGCAAAAGCCTCTGGAAATGATTGATGGCTCATAGTCCAGCTCAAACACAAGGGGCTGCCAGTGCTGTAAATTCCTCTGTTGTCTGTACATCCAGCTCAAATCCTCAGTGATGGTCCTACAATCCGTGAACTAATAGCAGGCTCACTACATTGGCAGGAACAGCAAACGAACCGATACAGACTGCATTTGCTTAACTAAATTAAATGCATGGCAATGCTAAGAGAACTGAGTTAAGGGCCCTCAGAAAATGTGAAGAAGGGAAAAAAGGTATAGTCTTGTTTCCTGGGTTGGGGCGGGGAGGGGGGGATGGGGTGGGGACATAGCACTTAAAGGGATATATCAGGAAATAAATATATTTTATTCATAATGTTCATATGTACTCAATGCTTCATGTTTTTAACACATAATCTGGATTTGCTGTTGCTTGGAGGGTAGACAGGGAGAAGTCTGAGAAGAAACTGTGCTAGATGAAAATAGAAAGCTTTCAAAGATTTAACCATGTGGTAGAAGGGAGAAAATGACCTTTAGTATTTTCTCTTTTCAATAATACAAGTCTGAGAAACACAGAGTGGCAGAGAAGCACTTGGAAGGAAAATGCACTGTAATTACCCAGGCTTTGAGATTCCATGGAGATTTTTTGCAGAGCCAAGTTCTCCAGTTTCACTGTTGTGACTGAAAGTGAAATTTATCCCTAAATATTAGTGCTGCTAGTGCGGCAACCACTATGGTCTCTGATTCCCTAATTACACTGCCCTTAACCAGAGAGAGAAAATACCCTTGATACTGCCTTTGGTTGGACTGATCTTATGGAAAATCCTCAGGAAAAGAAATCCAAATGGATAATATTTTTTTTCCATTTATCATAATATTTCTAACAGCTTCTGCAACCTTTTCTTTTCAGTGAGTGGGTCTGCCCTGCAGGGTGGAAGGAGAAGTGTTCCATGCCACTACCTCAACTCCCTCAGGAGAAGAACTATTCACAGTCAGGTTTGTCTCTGGACTCTGGGTTTCTCACTTACCCTGCCTGCTCTCTGGCAGTCCTGCAGCTGGAATTGCACTGCCTCCAACAGGACTTTTTCTAACCACAAAAAGTCACCATGGCAAAGCAATAGAAGGTCTGGCTGCACTAATAATAGCCCTTATTTTCCCCAGGGCTGAAGGTTGATGGCTGCTTTACATAACTTACCCCATCTCTTTCTCTCTGCTCAGATTTTGTTTTTCATCTCATCAGCCTTGCCTTGCACTGAGAGCAAATTTAGCCATAGACTTGAGCCATGGACAAGCAGAAAAAATTGATAATAGAAACCTAGAAATCTGTTCTTCCACCTGATTGTGAAGGTTGTGAGCTCTTCCATGCTGTTATCTCTGGATATTGGCCAATTTTCGACCTAGATGTATGAAATGTATTTAGGAAGTCTTTCACATGTACCTTGTTTGGAAGAGTATTCTGACATGTAGCTCTTCTCCCAGTTCCACAAAGTGGTGAAATGGAAAAAGATGAAATCTATATTTAATGAATTAAAATTTCACCCAGTGTAAGCAATTCTGTGTCTAATGCAGACAGCTCTTGCCAAGTTTTCAATAAAACAGTTGCTTTCACCTGACATCTATTTCTTCAATAAAACCCTACTGGAGATCAGCATGTTTTCATGCGGAGATTGTTAGCAAACTGAAAATAGACAGAAAAGTTTGGCCTTTCCAGTAGAACAGCAACACAGAATTTATTAACAAGAGCAAAGCAGGACAAAATGAAATTGTACGTGTATTCCTTTAAATTAAGGGGATTACTGTAACGGGACATCTGGTACTTTAAAGTGCAGATTGCAAAGTCACTATGCTGTATCATTTTAATCCCCATAAGTAAGTGCTCCCTTCCAGCTTCCTTTCCTGTATTAGTTATTCTCCCGCTTTCTGTCCTTGTATATGGGAAGAACAAATCCAAGGACAAAATGTTGAGAAGCGATTTGATTTTGTAGACACTTTGTCAAGCTCTATCCCCAGAACTGCTGTGGATGTGGGAGAGGAGTGAGGCTATGCTGTATGGCTAAATCACATGCTTTAACATCTCGGCTTCAGTTCAACATGACATGACTTCAGGCAGACCGAGAATTTCATATGGGAACGGTTAAATAACTGAGAACATCTAAAGCAGAGCAGAACAAAATCAGGCAGTGAGGGGTAAATGCCTACAGGCAGGCCAAGTCTACAGAAGAAACAAAATTGCAAAGCTGTATATTCTGCATAACAAAAGAAATGTACTTGTGATGAAGGCTGGCTAAACTTATACGGGTTTGGATAGGAGATAACAATTATTGCCATTATAATCCTGGATAATTCCTCAGTATAATTATCAGCCTCACCAAAGTTTATTATACACACGGTAGCTGGAGATTTACGAAGTCTGGATAGTTGCTAGCATCTGGATCAGGATAGCGTTCTGATTTTTTTGTTTGTTTTAATCTGTTCTTTCAAAAAGAAGATTATTTCCTATTTTAATTTTAAAGAGGACTCTTCAGAACATATAAATAATCTTACTATGGGCTGACAGTTCATATCTATGTTTGAAAAATATGTTTTGAGTTTTGCAAAAAAGACAGAATTGTAATACTTATTACTATATTTATTTCTAAACATTCTTTCTGGTAAACATGCATTTGCTGTACAAGAGAACAACCATCTGTGAATTTCTGAATTTCATTAAACAGATCAGTGTTTCGTGATAATGATTTCATTAAACAAATGCTAGTATTTTGTTTTCCACAGGATTAATTCATTTCATACACAAGAATTATTATAAACTAGTACAGACTTAAACAATTTGCAAACTGGAAATAGACCCAGAACAATATAATTTGGTTTTTTTAATCAGATTAATTAAGAAAAACTGGTTACAAATCTTAATTATTATTAAAAATTCCTCTGACATTAAAAAAGATAAAACCATAGGGTTTCTGTAACTTTTGCAATTTATTGTGTAAATGGCTAACATTGTTTTTAACATCACTTTGTGTGACTATTTTTTTTTTGTAAACACAACTGTTCTCTCACAAGGATTTAAATGAGAGATTTCCTTGTGTCTTTGTTGTGGTTTAACCCCAGCCAGCACCTAAGCCCCACACAGCCACTTGCTCACGCCCCTCCAGTGGGATGAGGGAGAGAACTGGAAAGATAAAAGTGAGAAAACTCATGGGTTGAGTTAAAGACAGTTTAATAGGTCAAGCAAAAGCCATGTGCACAAGCAAAGCAAAACAAGGAATTAATTCACTACTTCCCATCGGCAGGCAAGTGTTCAGCTATTTCCAGGAAAGCCGGGCTTCATCATGCTTAACCATTACCTGAGAAGACAAACATCATCACTCTGAACATCTGCCTCTTCCTTTTTTACCCTATCTTTTACTACTGAGCATGACATCATATAGTGTGGGATATCCCTTTGGTAAGTTGGGGTCAGCTGTCCCAGCTGCGTCCCCTCCCAGCTTCTTGTGCTCCCCTAGACTACTCACTGGTGGGGTGGTGTGAGAAGCAGAAAAGGCCTTGACTTTGTGTAAGCACTGCTCAGCAATAACAAAAACATCTTTCTGTTACCAGTACTGTTTTCAGCACAAATCCAAAACATAGCCTCATACTGGCTACTGTGGAAAAAAATTAACTCTATCCCAGTCAAAACTAGCACAGTCTTTCACTAAGAGATTTCAGCAGAAAGGCTTTCAAACCCTCTGAAACTTACTGTGATGCACTGAGTTAAAAAATAAATACATGTTTTGTCTGTACTTATCATAGCTGTTCAGGTGTCAGAGAGGGTCTGAGACATCAGATCAGACATACTAAATGAGCCAAACCAAGGGTGGGCACCAACAGCTTGAAGTGCTGAGATGAACTCCCAGCACAAAGCAAATGCTGACAAAGAGCATCGTTCAAACACACCAAAGAGGGAACCTTGAAGGTATGAATAGTTTTCTGCTGGTTTCTGTTGCCCACATTTGCAGAATGCATTTCTTTTATCTGCTGTGATGTGGCTGCTCAGAGCTGCAATGGCAGTTTGAGATGACCTTTGTTCCCTTCCTTTCACTTCCAGCACTTCTCTCATTTGGAAAATACCTGAATAGGAAATATCTACATGCCTTCTTACTCCACCTTGCACTGTCACCTAAGAGTGCTTCTCAAAGAGGAACTGATGAGTAAAATGGCTAAAATAATTTTTTCCATTTACATCTTCCCAGAGTTTCCAGCTGAATCCATCTATATTCCCCAGTTTATAGCAATATTTTTTGTTATTAGTTAGTACCACATAGCCCTGCATTCAGTTCAAGTGAGTATCATCGTGTTTCTAGCATGGCAAGACTGATCTGTGCTTATCACAACTTTAGCTCATGGAGAATTTCAGTAGCCATTTCGAGTTGTGCTCAGTAATTTAAATATGATTCTGGGGTGAAACTCTGGAGAAGTTCCCTAATACCTCCTTTTCAGCCTGACACCTCCCTGCTGGAGTGCAGTTGGTTATCAGTTCTGCTTAGCTAAATCTCTTCCCACTTTACAAATATTACACTGATTTTTCCATTTTTCTACCTCAGTAGTGTTTTCCCATGTGGTACCATGTCTAATGCCCTAGTTAAATTCAAACAGATTTCATCTACTGCATTTTCTTTGTCTGAATAATCAGTTATACTATCAAAGAGAGATATCTGATTATTTGAGCGTTATCTACCCCGGTAAATTATTTAGCATTTTATCTCATTTTCTGTTTATCTCACGTAACTAATATTCCTCAATTTTTTTTTAAACTGTCATAATATTAAAGCCAAAGCTTTGGAATGTAACTTATTCCAGTCATTTCCCTATCCCCTCAGTTGAAGATGAACAGTTCTACATCTACATCGACATAAACCCTTCCTTGTCCCTTAGCGCATCTTCATCTCACAGATCTCCTGGAGTCTGGAGAAAGGGGTGGTTCAGCCTGTTCTCTTGACTTCTTTCCACCTCAGAGATGTGACTTTCCTTTTCCGTAACCTCCAATCATCTTTTTGCCCTGTGTTTAATACCACCTTCCCAATAGAAAAAGAAGACACTGTATTACCAGGGGACCACAAAAAACTTGGAGAAATGTTTTATCTAGTGCTCACTGGGAATAGAAGTTTTTTACAGCTCTCTCTGCAGCTGTAGAGGAACAGTGCTCTATTTTTCTTTACGTAAACAGGCCATTCTTTACATCCAAAGTAATCGCAAACAAATTTTGACTGCAAAAGCACAGAGGACTTCCTGGACTTAGATGAAAGTAGTTAGCTGAGGTTTATATAATTCTTGTTTGAATTCATTATACATGCATGGATACATGAATCTTGCAAGAACTTTTCTGTGTATTTTGGTGCCTAAGGAATACGATTCTGCAGACATAAAAGCCCAAATCCAGCAGACCCTCGTATCAGAAATCTTATCTAATTTTCAACATTTACAAAAGGATAATTACCTTCCTGCTCTCACCCTGTTTTAACAAGGAGTTAGATAAAATTATTTTTCTTGCAGAGGATGTAGCAAAAGTTTGAGATCCAGTTAACCCTAACTGGTAATCCCAGTTCCCTCACTGGCTGATACTGAGATTCTCATGAGGTCATTTACATCAGCATTTTCAAAGGTCTTTGACAGGTTTGTTGCCTTCACGTGTTATTTCTGAGTATTTAACATGAGAAACAAAGAATTTGGTTTCAAAGCCATGGTACTGTGAGAGCAAAGAGATGGAGTCAAGAAGATGCCAGGCTCCTGGCTGCCAGCTCATGCCCACTGAGGGATGTACTGTTCAGAAACCCTTGGTGTACACATGCACTAAATAACAGCAGCAATAGAAGTGATGATCTACACTGTTCTTTGGAGCATTACAATATACCATACTTTCATGGATCAGATGAATGAAAGAAAAATAGGAAATGATTACTCTGCAGGAGCCTGAATCAATCTCTCCCCATTCTCTACCACGCCTGGAAACATTTGGCTTTTGCAAACAATCTTTAATGAAATAGGTCATGCTATTAAAGTCAATGGCTCCTTCTGTGAATAAGGACTACTCAGCAGGCTAAACATTTGCTGGGCTGATTTCTGAGTCTTAAAATGCTCAGAGAAAACACAAAATGCTTTTTATAAATTCATGTTGCTGTACTTTACATTTTACTACAGAGTGAAATTTTATTGCTAGTTGTCATTTATTAGGAAAAAAAAAGAGACAAATATAAGCAGGACCCAGATGGCATTGTGCTTTTTACATAATTGCAAAATACTTATGTTACAGACAATTTTCATTATGTGCTAACCAAACTTGTGTAATCCTGTTACTGCACTGTCAGTATGATCATCACATCTGTTTAACAAAAAGTTGAATAACAATCATGAAGAAAAATAGATAAATTAATGTTTGTCTCAACAGAGACACCAAAGTGAAAAAGGTCCTGCTGCAGATGTAGTTCTCAGCATGCAAGAAGTCAGGATGAATTGTAGCATCCATGTGAAATACTCCAGAGAAAAACAAGTGGCATGACAACAATCAGACAAGATCACAGGAGCAGTTAAGCCAGCTAGCAAAGATTTTACCGTGTCCCCTGTGAACATCCAAAAGTAGCACTCAGAACGTGCTGAGTTTTCTTTCTTTGCCATCCAGAGAACAATATTGTATGAGAGCATCTTTGTTATATGTGGTTTTGTTGTGATGAATTTCTGGGATATGAAGAAAGATTCAAAATATAACTGGAGCAGTAAGAGACAGGCAGAGTGTTCTTGCAGCATCCCAGAAAAAGACACCACAAATTTAGCATCATGGGCTGTGCAGGAAGGAAAGGGGATTCACAATTCAAACCTTGTAATGGCTGCACAAACAGGCACTGAAACTGCAAAGTGCTGCTCTAGGATTAGTGTGGCACAGGACGGAGACAATGTCGATGGCTACAGAAGTAATGGTTACAATCACCACACAAAACCACTACAGGCACACTCAAATCAAGAAAATGAGTTATGGCTACAGCCTGCAAAAGCCTGCATGAAGAGCTTGCCTTGAATCTTGTTGGCAGACTGTCTGCAGCCTATAGTGACCGTTGCTGAAATGTGACATCAGGTAAGGATGGTTGCTTGTGAGGAGGAATGATGAATGTCCCTTAATTTACACCTTGTGGCTTTGTAACAACCGGTCACTACAGTCTCCAGCTTCAGACTTTCAGTTTTCAGCCAGTCTCCTGCAAAGCCCTGAACTAGCCACCCTGGGGAGTGAGATCCTCTGTGTTCCTGTGATTTCATGTCCCCTGGTAGCTGGGGAAGAGCCTGGACACAATTGCAGAATCAAAGAAGTCTCTCTTTGTTTTCAGCCTGCCACTGTCTGTGAGTGAATACCTCCCCCATGTTAGCAATTTTGGCTGGAACCAATGTTAATCTCATTGCGCCTTTGCATACTGCTGGCTTTCAAATCCAGGCCTTACAAACCACCCAAGCCTAGGTGGTCTGAAAACACCAGCCTATCTTTTTAGTCATTCGGCACCACATTCACCACATTCATACCTTGTATAAAGCCCAAGGCATCTAAATTCTGCCCGTTGACTTTCACATGCTGCTCAGGTCCTTAGCTATAGAGGAAGCCCTGCAGTAGGATTTTCAAAGACTTTTTCTTCTGAGCACAGCTGAGATCTTACAGAAGAAACACCTGGAGCCCAGCCAGTGTCTCCTTTCTAGTGTGGTCACAGCACTGATTTATGATGCTGGAGGTGTGGATTCAGTCTTTTATTCCACAGAGATCTTTGAACCCACACTCCAGGCAAGGAGCCGACCCCAAGGCTACTGGATACTTTGGTATTAATATCTTATCTTTAGTTTTGGTGCTATTCCAAACTTTTAGGAATGAGTATTTTTATAGTTCAGTTAAGTGGTCTAATTATTTGTGTCTAGGTCTGGGATTTCTTATTTTCTGGGCCATTAAAATTTTGTTTAGTAAACAGTTTTGTTTTAAGTAAAAAGAAAGGAGCATGAAAATGCATGGATATAATCTGGAGAACTTTGGTAACTTCTTGTTAAGGATCCCAATAAGTTCTTCCACTGATTGTGAGAGCTTGAAGAGGTCAATGCTTCACTGTTCATATGCTTTTAAAAGACAGAGTGCAACAGCATAAAGATCTGTTCTGAAGACAGTGATTTTTTAATAAAATCGGATGTGTTACCAACTATCAATAGTTCTGAAAATCTCCAATGTGAATTTTCCCAGTGAAATCTGAAATTGAAATTTGGGTACTGGAGGAGACTTTGGCAATAAATAGAGATTAAAAAAAAAATCCCAACCTGAGAAAAATTTACTGACTATGGATTCTACATAAAACACTTACAAATAAAGTCACAAATGAATACCATGGCAACAAAGAAAGAAAAGAAACCAAGCTATTCATTATAAAAGACAAATCATATTCTCTCTTTATTGCAACTTTTATAATCTCTCTTTTTTGCTCTCTCCTACAGCATCATAATATGCAATCTTACTTGAAACATTGTGGAACCGTTATTTTCCCTCCGATATAAATGCCATTGACTGGTAGGAAAATTTCCCTGAGAAAATGTATTCTATACATAAGCAAAATACCGTTTTTTAAAACAGGGGCTATGGCATATAAGGAAAGAAAGAAAAAGCATTTAATCCATAAACAACTGTGAAATGAACACTTGAAGCTAGAGAACGAAGTCTCAAAGCTGAGGAAAATCACAAGAGGTCAATAGCACGCAAAAAAAAATGAAGAATTGCTGCAGGATATTAGCACCTTTCTTTAAACCTACTGCTCCTACTTTCTTTCCTCTCTCTTGAGTTAAAGCCATGTATTAGTCTTTATGCATAAGGCATCACTATTTTATTGCTTTCTTACTCAGGGCAACCACCCACCTTAGAAATGGCAAGCTCTTTCACACATGTAAAAATGGCTATTGTTAAAATCCTCTTTTGCTTTAAATTTCTTCTCTCTACAGTTTCTAGAAGTGCTGTCTCTCCTCACATAGTTAGTTGTATTGAGTTTTCAATGCGACATCCATAAGTGAGTTGTACCCCAGTTGATAAGGATTTCCAGGTACAAGTGCTTACAATATCCTGCCTGATCTCTGTCAGAAATTCCATAAAGATTTGTGTCTCTCAAGAGTCCTGTCCCATACCTGTTTCTTGAATGAGATGCCTGGGATGGTCTGATATATCTCAAAGTGCTATGGGCACTTTTGTTTCAGCAATAAAATCCCATACCTATGATAGGACCCACCACACCTAAGTTCAGCTGTCAATGATTTTGACATCCATATTGAAGCTTGTTGCCTATCCAGGGAGATCCAGTTGATAGTCCATGGCATTCAGAGCATAATTCACTAGACTAAATGTCAACATCAATTTTAAGAAGCAATGAACCATGTCTTAAATATCATGAGAGCCCATGTTCATATGGACATACCTAGGTAAATTATGTAAATCTCACGCTGTTTGTGAATGAGCCAATCTACGGCCATGTGGTTTTAAGGTAATTGAACCTTTTTTTTTTTTTAGCATAATCTTGCAAGATATCCAATAAGGAAATTGTCTTCAGCACAGATACTGGTCTGGTGGGACTTTCCAGGGCTCTGTGCTAGATGATAAATTCAGTCAGACCATGCATAACCAATGTATAAAAGTCATGTGTCTGGTAAAGTTATTAAACTCAGGCCAGATTTTATAGATAAAGATAACGACTAGCACACTCCTCAGTGCTGGAAAACATGGCTGAAGAGATGGTCACCCACTTCATTAGCATGGATGAGCTCTCTTTGTGCCTGGGAACACCAAGTCTTCATTCTTTGTGAACTGGATGGATGTGACAGTGTGTGTGTGAGAGGGACAATGAACACATTTTGCCCACTGACGTATAACTGTTCTTCAAAGCATCAAACTTGCTGTTGACTACCCAATATAAAGAAAATAATCATAACAAAATGACCAGGCTATTTTCACTTGCTCTGATTATTACTTTTACAAGTTAGAAGAGAGGCGCATTGATAGGAAGTTTTATGTTATAGTTAAGAAACATAATTTTCTTATTATTGTTTCTTCTAGTTTTCTCACTTCTGTTTTTTCCAATTATTTTGATTAAATTTACCCGCATGATCTTATTTTTTTCTTGGACATTTAATAGCAGATTTTTAAAAAAATTGCAGCTGATGATAGGGCAAAGAATTGCTATGGATTTTATTGGTTTATTTTTTCTTTAGAAGTTACAGCTGTAGAAACTTAACCACTACATAAAGCACCAAAATTACTCTGAAATGGTGTAATAATATAACATAAAAAAATGCTGCCCTAAATTAAAATTTACATCTATTGTTGCCTCTGTGTGCTGATCCATTTTTAAAGCGTTTGCAAGATTTGTTGTTATTCTGAGGCTGGAAAACAAAGTCCAGTACTCTTGTGGAAGGACATACTGTATTCCTGGTTGAAAAAAAAGCAAGAGAAAAGGAATTCATTTGTGTCACATAAATAAATAATAAAAATTATCTCTTACTGGGGAAACTGCAAGGTCAGTTAATTTTCTTACATTGGTCAATGTGGTCATTACCTCCCTCTTTTTGTCACATAGAAATATTTGGGCATAATCATGCTGATTTGAGATAGTTCTAATAGATACTAAGCTGTATATGCAATATGAAAATCAGCTCTTCTCTGGGTTCACCTCTATAGGAATGTGTCAAAAAGCCAATTATTTTTTTTACAAAGAAATTTAATTCATAGTTTATTTATTAAGTTTTTCCCACTGTTTATGGGCTGAGAACCCCCAGTCAGGATCATTCCTCAGTGCAAGGTGCTGTAATTTTTGTCATTAGCTATGTCTTATTTAATGAAAAATGAAACAAGTAGGTGTCATAGTCAATAGGGAGGCACAGATAAAAACAACAGAGCAGGAGAAAGGCTGTATGTTCAGACTGATCATCTTCACTCTTATCTACTTGGAATTTAGTAAATTAATGTCAGATGTGTAGAATGAGAGAGATACAAATATCCAAAGATTCTTGTCTTCTGGCCAGTCCTGGTAATTTGTTACAGGAAGCACAGGTGGAGTGCATTCTTGAAGAGACTTTGAAGAGGGACTTGAAAGAGAGATTATTCCTGAGTTGTGTGTAAAACATAAAGAGTCCTGTTGAAAAGCATCTAAGGGTTCTGTAGGAGAGTGGTGTGAAGAGGAGAGACCTGGGAAGAGGAAGGTCATGAAAATGTACAAGAGCAAATGCAACTATTTTTGTACAGATATAGATGCAGAGATAACCTCCATTTGATGTCAGTGACTCACAGAGGGATTGTGAAGTGACTCAAGAAAACAGGTATGGTGCCTATGAAAAGCTAACAGCATACCAAAGATCAGATTTAAGACAGGGGTAGCAATCAGGAGGTCAGGGATGAGGCCAGTCAGAGCAAGAACAAAGGTTCCTCAGCTACCTGCCATGATGATAATCAGAAGGCCTTACATCCTTCTAGGGTGAAAGATGTGTGTTCAACACCCTCTCTGAAATGCCTGTGTACCAATACATGCAGCATGGGGAATAAGCAGGAGGAATTAGAGATCTGGGTGCAGTCAAAGGGTTATGATCTGACTGGAACTACAGAGACATGGTGGGATGGCTCACATGACTGGAATGCTGTCATGGATGGCTATGTCCTTCTTGGGAAAGGCAGGCCAACCAGGCTTGGTGATAGAGGTGCTCTTTACATGAGAAAGCAACTAGAATATGTTGAGCTCTGCCCAGGGACAGATGAAGAGTGAGCTGAAAGCTTGTGAGTAAGAATTGAGGGGCAGGATAATGAGGGAGCTGATGAGGCCTTCTACAGGCAGCTGAAAGTAGCCTCACAATCACAGGCCCTTGTTCTTGTGGAAGACCCTGACATTTGATGGAAAGGCTATGCAGCCAGGCATACACAGTTCAAGAGGTTCCTGCAGTGCATTGACGATAACTTCCTGACACAGGTGGTGAAGGAGCCAACAGGAAGAGGAGTGATGAGGACCTTGTACCAACAAACAAGGTTGCAGATGTGAAGTCTGTGACAGCCTTGGCTGTAATGACCATGAGATGATTGATTTCAGGATCATGTGCAGTAGTCACAGAACCACAAGCAGAATCACAATCCTGGACTTCAGAAGGGCTAACTTTGGCCTCCTCAAGGAACTGCTTGGAGAAATCCCTGTGTTAGGACACTAGAAGGCAGGGGAGCTCAAAAAAGTTGGTTAATATTCAAGCGCTGTTACCTCCAAGCTCAAGCTCAGAACATCCCAATGAATGGGAAATCAACTAAAGGAGCCAGGAGACCTGCATGGCTGAGCAGAGAGCTCCTGAATAAACTCAAGACGAAGAAGGAAGTTTATAGAACATGGGAGAAGGGGCTGACCACTTGAGAGAAATACAAGAATGTTGTCAGAGGATGTAGGGATGCAACAAGGAAAGCTAAAGCTTCCTTAGAATTAAACCTAGCAATGGAGGTCAAGGACAATAAAAAAGGCTTCTTTAAGTACATTGTAGGTAAAAGGAAGTCTAGAGGAAATGTGGGCCTGCTACCGAACAAAGTGGATGCCCTGATGACAGAGGATATAGAGAAGGTGGAGTTACTCAATGCCGCCTTTGCCTGCATCTTTACTGCTAAGCCCAGCCCTCAGGAGTCCCAGACCTCTGAGACCACAGAGGAAGTCAGGAAAAAGGTAGATATTGCCACAGTTGAAGAGGATTGGGTTATAGAACAATTAGGCAAATTTTACATCTACAAATCCATAGGCATCTATGAGTACTGAGGGATTTGGAAAAGGCCATTGCTAGGCCACTCTCCATCATCTTTGAGAAGTCCTGGAGAACAAGAGAGGTGTCTGAGTACTGAAGGAAAACCAGTGTCACTCCAGTCTTTAAAAATGGTGAGAAGGAGGATCTGGGTAACTACAGACCAGTCAGCCTCATCTCCATTCCTGGAAAGGTAGTGGAGCAGCCTGTTCTTGGCACCGTCTCAAAGCATGTCAAGGAGATGAGGATTATCAGGAGTAGTCAACATGGATTCATCAAGGGGAAGTCATGCTTGACCAATCTGACAGCCTTTTACAATGGTATGACTGGACGGATTGATGAGGGGAGGGCAGTGTGGTCTAGATGATCTTCAGAGGTCCCTTCTAACCCTTACCATTCTGTGATTCTGTGAAATCTAGCCAAGCATCCTTTCTGCAGTGCACATGAAAAGGATTACTTTGGTAAGAGGCCAAAGCAACCCATTTTGCTTTAGGTACATTTAGTTGGTATCAAGGAGAGAAGTACCAGAGATTACTGTTGGTGGAAGAGACGTGTTGAGGATTAAGAAACATATTTGCGGGCAATGATCAAAACTAGTTGGGTAAAATCATGGGCAGTGCAGAGGCTGAAGCTCCTGAGGGCTCCATAGAAGTGAGAAGGTAGAAAAATAAACTAGTAAAATCTGCAAAATGGAACGAGTAAAAACATGAGCAGAAAAGAGAAAGGAGGAACCTGGAGTTACAGGTTATCCACTTACAGAAAGCTAGAAAATGTCTGATTTTTAGGAAGAATGTGGTTGACTGCATGAAGTGTCTGAGAGGTCAAGGCAGTTGAGACGAAAATGGACACTTGAGTTTTGTTATGACTAAGAGCTCTCTGAAGACCTTGAACAGCACAGCAGAAAGTAGGAGGCACAAAAAAACCAGAAATGATCCAGAAGGAGCTCAACACTTCTTGAAAATACAAATAGATCTGCCTACCACAATTTTTATTTATCCTGTAGAGTCTTATAGCATAAGAACAGTGTTTCAAAAATAGTATTTCATGACTGAGAAAAGCATCAGTGGGTTCTTGCCTGAGAATACAGCCAGACTCTCTGACATTTACAGGAGACATCTCAAGGTCATTTATAGCACTCAGAGACTGGGCACTTTCAGTCTCTGCCTTTTGACTTCAGCTCTTGTTTCAGTGACATCCACTGTTGGTTTGGGTAATGGTAAGTGGCAGACTGGCCAGGAGCTCCCGCCTCCTCCCGCATAGTGGACTCCATGCGCTTTGTCTAATTACATATCGGGGGCTTCTACACTGTCCCTTGAAGTGAGTGCAAATCAGAAGTCAATTGTCCATTTTAATCAGATTTAGCCAGAATATATGCAACATGAAGTTTCAAGTGACTAGAATTAGCTTACACACAGTAAACATTTCAGGTCTAATCTGATCATTTTAAGTGAAAACTAGTGAGCTTTAACTGTAGGAAAGAAAAAGCCACACTATAATCAATACACAAGGAATGGTCTGAGAAAGAGGACCAGCATGTCTGATTAATCATCCTACCAGCTGATCAGTTTTATGACATGAAGCAAATTAATCACATGCTTCTAAAAAACTGAGGTTCATACTATACGAACTTTAACCACAGCCTTTGCTGTGGTAATTTCATTTGTGAAGATTTCCTATGAGTCAGTAATGGGATAAGTTTACAGCTGAAACATGTACAGATATTCATCATTCTTTTCTAACGGCTATTGTATTAATTTCTTCCAGGGCACTTTGGCTTGAAGTGACTCTCTCTTGCTACTTGGCTGTACATTCTCTTTCTCAGTGCCTACACATGCATGAGAAGATGTAACATGGACTCCTCACTGGAATTTAATTTCTCAACACAAATCACAATAATAAAAAAAGTTTTGTTTCTAGATTGATTTAATTTTTTTCTTTGCTTTGTTACTACAGTCTTTCCTTGTGTGCAGGTTTTGGAAGCACTTTTGCAGAGATATTGATTTTTTTGTTACATGAAGAATCAGTTTTCATGGTACGAACCTGTCCTTTCTTCCTTTTTTATAATGTTGCTTTCAGGGAAGGGGAAAAGGAAGGAAATGCCTTTTTCTAATATTTTTTTTAAACCCTGAAATATGGACACCCTATGTAAGGTCTTTTAGGTTTGTTGTTTTTTTAACACAGATTGTATTTCTATATGGACCAAGCTCAATATTTCACTTCCCAAAGAAAGGTCAGAGCTGTACTCTTCTAAAGGGTACAGGCTAGCAATTTAAGTCCAATTTGCCTAGATACTATGCATTTTGCCAAAGGATTGTTTCAACTAACCCAAATAAAAGTTTTCAATAAACCCAAATACAATCCTTAATAGGAATCAAGTAGCAAAAACTCTGACCTGCTGGAGACAGAGTGGATCTTTGTGTTCAAGTTCTGATAAGCAGAAGCTGGTTTTTGTTAACTAAACAATGTAAGTTAACAAGGCAGAGAGAAGGATAATTTGTTCCTTATCTATATATATGTCCAGTTCTCTGAATTTTGCCACACTAGCCCTTTTCACTTGCAGTTAATATGTATTTCTCTATGTCATCCAGCCAGGATGGAAGTCAACAAACCCCTTCCTCCTGAATGCCCTCAAACGAATGGAAAAATGAACTGATAAACCAACAAAACAGTTGAGGAGCCTCTCAGGCATTGCAGCACTCATGGCAGACAGCATCCTCTTGGGTGTCTGTGCTTGACTGTCAGGACATCCACGTTATGAATAAAGAGATGAATTAGCCTGATGTAGTCCTGGTACTGTATTTGTGCCAGTGACTTCTTTTCTGGGGGTAAAGTTCAGTTCTCAAAGTGGCTCTTTCCTGTTTTCCCTGTTTAGTATCTTCTGCTTTTTTACAAACTGCTTTAGATTTGTCAATATCTCTTTGAAGTTATTACTATTTAGTGCTGCAGTTTAAGTTCCAATTTGATAAAAGGTCAAACTTGCATTAAGTGTGGAATAAACCGTGGTCAGAACACTCTGCCAAAACGGAATACCTCTTAACACCAACAAATGTTATTATCTATCTCTTACAGAGAGGAAGCTGAAGCAAAGGCAGATTAAGTGCTCTACTCAAGACTGGACAAGACTGAAGCCAGAACTGAAGACAAGAGATACCATGGTCCAGGAACCACCCCATTTTATCTTTTGCCTGGAACAAACTCATCCATGTTTTAGTACCTTTATACTGCATTCCCTTATAAATTAGAGTAATTTCTATATCTATATCTATTCACATGCTCCCGTATCAGTTCAAAATACTGCTGTAAAAGTTATTTTCTGTTGTGGCATTTTTGACTGTGCCATTTTCCTCCCTGGTTCTTTTTTTGAGTTTTCCCCTCTCCATCACATCAAGCATACATTCTTTCTTCATTTTCAAGGTCCTTTACAGCCCAGGCCTTACCTGTGCTCCATCAGGATGGCAGCTCTTTCCTACCCCTGCCAGATGTGAGCTATCCAAGGACCCCTGTTCACTTAGGAGTGTCTCTCTCTCAAAATTACTAAAACTATTTCATGTCCCTCTGTCAAAATCCACTTTAAAATTCCTCTGGTATCTATGACAAGCTTGGCTTTGCTGGGCTGCAGTTGTGCTGAGATGGGGACCAACCACAGAGGCTGATGTCAGTGCATTGGCTCCTTCTGCTCTCCCATCTGTCTGCATCTCTTGCTTTCCACTGGAAGTTCCTTGGGCACAGACAATACTTCTATGCTATGGTGGTGAAGTACCTGGAACAAGAGGGCAACGGTTTATGAGAGTGGCTCCTATTTCTAAAGCAGTGCAAATGCTAAATCAGTGTCATGACACCAGCAAATAATTTGGTCTGTAACACCAGAATCAAAAGCAGTAAACTACTACCACTGAGACCTAACCCAAGCCAAGCACAGTGAAAAAACTCCTGAATATTTTTAATGTATTGCACTTCCATGAACTCAACTCAGTGCAGGTTTTGCCTTTTTGTGACAGCATTGCAGTATTGGCTTGTGTTTAATATCACATCCTTTCTAACTTCCAAATACTTCTGTGTGGTACTCCTGTTGCAGTCACTCATTTGAGGAATGATCTAGTTGACTGCTGAATATTCTAACAATAAGATAGCTTGTGGAAATAAAAGCCCGGCCAAAAGATTTCTCTCCTGAAGGCATCCTTTGCCAATAAGCATCAGCAAAAGCTGTCCTGGCAGGGCAGATACATGGATGTTTGTCTTCAACTCCAGTCCATCTGAAATTAAGTTGCAAGCTTCACCACTGAGGTTCAAACTATGTATAGGGGTCAGTTCAATGGTAGTGATGTCATGGCCCTATAGCACATAGGACCTGTCATTCCCTCTTGAGTTTTTTCCCCAAGTCAGGCATATAAAATCACTGACGTTAATTTAATGAGTTGGTTTTCAGGAGATTAGTCTCACCATGAGTCAAATTATTCTGAACATATGGAGACACAGTTTGGCTATGAAGTATGTATAAGGATGGTAGAGATTTGGGAATGCAGACTTTTTGGGTTGAGTGAATCTTGTGTTAAATACTTTAACTCTTCATGCCACCTTTCAGACTGGTTTGTTGTTGTTTGGCTTTGTGGGGTTTTTTTAATAAGTTAGAGCAATGGCAGTCACTGTAGTTAACTCCCATTTAGTTCTGTATCGAGGCAGAATGGAGGCCAAGCTGTGTATATTTATGAAAAACATAATTTATATGGAAAACTATAAAACATGGGAGCAGACAGGTCCTGGAACAAATGTAGGCTAATGCTGAAGTTTAGTAATTTAACAATACAGGAAAATCTTAGGCACAAAACTTATTTGGTACCTAGATATGTGTGAACTTCTGAGAACAAGGCCCACTGAACTCAGATTTCAGAGATAAAAAAATCTCAGGGGCATCTAAGTGAGTGTGAAGCCTTAAATAAAGGTGGGGATTGTTTTGTTTTGTTTTGTTTTGGATTGTTTTAACTATTATTATTTTTAGAGTTTAATCCATGGAAGGACTTAGGTGTCTAACTACTGCTTAACTGCCATCATGGAATTTAGGCTAAGCAGTTCCTCTGTTGCTAATCAGATTTTGAAGGACCTGAGGATCTCATTTTTTGGTAGTAATATTGTCCAGGATCAAGCATCATTTGCCCCTAGTGAATAACTACCATCTGTCTAATTCTTGTTCTTATTTTAAATTCTAAGTCAAGACATTATACTGCCAACTCTGTTACTTGTGAGAGCTGTCTTCAAAGGCATTCTGGAGAGTCAGCAGGGTTCTTGTACGGAATATTTTGCCCTATAGTCAATTGATTAGAACAAGTGCCAGTCTTGGGAGGTTCAGCATCATCTCTGTCCTCTGCCTATGAGATCACTAATGTTTAGGAAAGAACCTGAACCACCACTGGAAGAAAGTGTATTTGTGGGTAAGGCTTACAATCTCCATCTCTCCTATTAGAGGTCATTCCTTTTTTAAGGAGTAGTTTAATAATAGTTAAGTAGTAGTAGCTGCTATTAATTGCAGGGATTATTAGCATTGTTTCCTTCTCTTTCTGATTGGTGACTCAACCTCTGCATTTGCAGAACTGTTCTCATGAGCTTTATCTCTTGGTGGTCCAAAAAATATTTAGGGAATCTGATCAAAATGAAACAGCTTAAATGGGTGAACTTTAAAGCCTCTTTGTCCAGGTTCCAGAGCTGCCCTTCAGGTCCTTTTTGCTTACTATGCCATGACATCTTATGGCAAAGATGGGAAAGAATGTCCACGGATGGAAGAGGAATATGTGGCTGGATCATTCATGAGAGTGGTGACTGTTTAACCACGGGGAAGAAGGAAGTGACATCAGAATTTCTCAGGACAGTCTGGTTTAGGTGTTCAGTTCCCTAAAGCCTTGAGTTAGTTACATGCTCAGTCCTGGTAGGCATGGCTCACCCCAGCCCTTTTCTTGGGATTTCTGATTGACTACACAGGACGCAATGGAGACTGGTGTCAATCCAAGATTCCTGAGATCCTCTGAGACAACTAGCTCCCTGCCTGGTAAAAGCAATTTCAGCACCAGATGCTGTGTCAAAGCTGCCTCACTTTGGACGTATTTTCTGATGCTTCACACTGTACAAGTTTTGGATTAGTTCTACCTCTGTGTCAAATGGTTCACAGTCATTGAAGTCATGCAGGTAAAGTGCTTTAAAGCTAGTGGTAACAAAATATTAAATTTTTCTGTCTTGCAAATAGACATAATTCCATGTACACCAATGGGCCACGCTTATTTCTTCTTTAAATATGTCATTTCAATGCTAAAAAGCACTCAGGTATCATGTAGATGTGATACAAGGCATACAGCTGACAGCACTGATTTTCTTTTTCCAGTTTACTTATTGTCTTTAAAAGGAAACATAAAAAATTCTTAAACATGCTTTCAACCAGCATAAAGCTACGAGATTGGTGCAAGAGCTCAGGCAGGATAAGATGAAAAGCTTCCAGTGATGCCCTCTAATTTCTTATTCCCTGATTCTACAGAAAACTGAAATAAGTTAAAGTCTTACTCATAACCATAATGTACAATCAAAAGGGCCATTTAGTATCGTTTATTAAACACAAGGAAAACCATTTCAAAAGAGGGGAGAGGATAAGTCTTCTGCAAGTTCACCACAGGCTCCCATTACAAGGTAGTTAACCTTTTTTTTTTCTTTCAGCATAGATGATAATTAACCACAGCTATTGTTGAGATGTACTGAAACCCGGCCGTTTTCAGTGATTTTGCAAGGCTCGAAAAAGGTTGCCTGCACAACCTGCTGTCTTTTCAGCACGTACCAGTAGAAGTATCTGTTACCTGAATGAGGAAGCTGTTAGACCTGTCTCTGCTGTTTGTCAGGATAATTCAATTGATGTTCTACCTAGAACCCTGCAGGACCACATCTGCTGCAGTGGATAGGCCTTCGTTAAGCCTTGAGTTACTGATTTAACAAGCTGTGCTAATGAAATGGGGCTTTAATGAGGTGCTTTTAGATAGATTCAATGTATTTTCCTCTTCATCTCAGCCCTACATTTCCTGAACTTTTTTACAATATAGCTTGGCAAATCCTTCCATTTTTTAACTAAGATGACCCTTGATATCTCATTTAATAGATGAACATATAATATTCAGTTATCCCAATTAACTTCAACAGTGGCTGTGACCTTTCTTTAAGCAGCAACTACTCACCAGGCTCAGAAACATAATATTGGACTGGAGGCCCTTTAGCCCGACTCACTGGTAGTTCACATGTCCTCTGCTCACGAATTAAGTTTAAAATGATACCTTTGATAAGTGATATGTCTCATCTTCCACAGTGCCATGTTGTACCATTTAGGAAGCCATGTAACTTTTTTAGTGACAAATATTAAAATCATGTCCTTTGTCAGTAGTTTGCCAGAAATCCACATGTTTATTTATCAGGTACTCAGTTTGATCCAGATTCACATAGTCATTAGCAGAGATAATGACAAATTGCCCCATGTGACTGGGATGTGAGCTGAAACCTCAAATAATACTGAAGCAGTACACAGACAGCCCAGCATAACTACCTGACATGAAAGCTACTCTAATTTTGTAAAGCAAGTTGTCAAATCGATGTCTCTGTTGTCAAACAAAAAATATATTTTTAAAGGAATGTCTCAAAAATCCATAGAGGAAATGCAAGTGCAGCACGACATTTGTTTGATTTCGTTCCTCAGGCGATGCTGTAAAAATTGATCAGACCTCATTTAATGGAGAAATCATTAGAAGTCTAATTCAACCAACTCCAGAAATATTTATGAAGAGCAGTTAAAAACCACTGATATGATACAGGAGGATACTTGTTGTAGTATTATTAATAGCTAGGAAGACACAGCTTCAACATACGATTTCTACAGCAACTCTGTGATGCATTTCCAGAAGCTTTTGTACAACGGGTTGTTATTAAAACAGCACAATCTTCCAAATTGCTGTTAGCAAAAGATGGGCTTTGTATTACTTGATATTTATCCATTTTGACCTTTAATGCCTTTTACAGTAATTGTTGATCCAGTAAAAATCTATTTTATCTGTCTTGCTCTGCTAGAAATATGGCTGTGAGGTTTCACTAGTCAGCCCTATGGCAGTCTCTTAATTAACGTCATGTTTTTATTTAACTCGTTCTTCCCCATACGATGGTCTTTTCTGGTTTGCAATGACTTGCGCTGAATGATTTGCATGTACATACCCAACGGTAATTAAACTTGCTGATAAATAGTGATTGCTATTTTCTAATATCACAGATCTGTGCAAAATCTTCCTAACTGGGAAGTAAGTACTTTCTTGTCAATGAAGGGGTTTCTGATAAATGCAATAGTGTTTTTAGCTCTTTGAAAGTCCTTCTTGGTGCTCCTCATATGCAGTTCAATTACTCTTTTTCCTTCATTACTTGAAGGCATTGGTTGATGAGAAGCTCAGCATGACTTGGCAATGTGCACTTGTGGCCCAGAAAGCCAACAATATCCTGGGCTTCATCAAAAGAAGCTTGACCAGCAGGTCGAGGGAGATGATTCTCCCCCTTTTCTCCATGCTGGTGAGACCTCACCTGAAGTACTGCATCCTGTTTGGGGGCCCCAACACAAGAAGGACATGGAGCTGTTGGAGTGAGTCCAGAGGAGGGCCACGATGATCAGAGGGCTGGAGGGCTCTTCTGTGAAGATGGGCTAAGAGTTGGGGCTGTTCAGCTTGGAGAAAACAAGGCTCTGGGGACACCTTATAGCAACCTTCCAGTACCTGAAGGTGGTCTGCAGGAAAGCTGGAGAGGGACTTTTTACAAAGACATGGAGTGATAGGACAAGGGGTAATGTTTTCAAACTGGAAGAGGGTGGATTTAGGTTAGACATTAGGAAGAAATTCTTCACTATGAAGTGGTGAGGCATGAGAACAGGTTGCCCAGGGAAGTTGTGGATGCCCCCTCCCTGGCAGTGTTCAAGGCCAGTTTGGATGGGGCTTTGGGCAACCTGGGCTGGTGGGAGGTGTCCCTGCCCATGGCAGGGGGGGTTTGGACTGGATGATCTTTAAGGTCCCTTCCAATCAAAACCTTTCTGTGATTCTATGATTCTATTAATTAAAAAATTTAGGCACCCTTACAAAAAACCCCACTCCAAATAAATGAAACTGGATTTTTCTCTAAACTGGTGTCATCCTAGAGAGCTTCTGCCAGGACTATGGCTCAGCAGAGCACCTCTTGAAAGTGTTACCTCTACTGTTAGAAAGGAATTTTCTGCCGTTTGAGGTAGGCTACATCTTCCGTGGTATAAACTGGGCTGACACAATGCACTCTTCTTCCTCACAGCTGTGGTAGCCCACAAGGCTGGACAGGTAGGATTTGTGAGATGGAGCTGTGGTTGCTTCATGCGATGTCATACTTAGCTCACACTAGCAAATGCTCACAGTAGAGATAAAGTCTTGCTCTTAGTCTTAGGACTACAGCTAAGATGGTTATGTACATTGAAATCTGTACCCATACATGCACATACACATATAAACACAAAAAAAAATAATTGGAAGTCCAGACTCTCAAATTCTTTCATGTGTCTTCATGCTCCTCTTAGCAGAATCAGCATACCAGCTTCCCTTAAAGACGAGTAACAACAACATGAAACAAATAAGCATCTAAAATGTAATATTTTAAACTTTACACTTTGATGTTTTGTCCCTAGCTCTATACAGTCAGGCAGAGTCCTTGTTATTGGGAGAGAAAAATGGCCATTAAATGACAGGAATTTTATTCCACACACAATTTTATTCCACACACAATTTTACTCCACCCACATTTCTCTCAATGACCATGCATCCAAGTGTGCAAATTGCTTCCCACTGCATATAGCAGCCATTATTGCTTTGTTCAAAGGCATTTGAGCTGTCACAGAGCTTCGCAGCCCTCTGGAGGAACTGCAGCCATGTTCTGTAGTGTTGTATGCTGGGATATTCCGAATGTCCCTGTTGCGAAAACGGGGAGAATAAATCCGGTCTTGTGAGGCCAGCACCGAATATGCGACAGACGCAAATCGGGAAACAAACAGTAATCGTTTATTTACAGCAACATTTACAGATTCTTTTGGATTGCCGGTGATAATTTAAAAAGCTACAGGTACAGTAAAGGTTTTATAACTAATATAATACCAACAACAAGGCAATATGGAACACACAAACACCAACACAACAACCAACAACTTGCCCACAGTGAGCCTGGCTGCCTGGCAAACAGACAAGCCCGTTTGAACAGAAATACAGTGGAGCAAAACCAATACACTCAGGGTATATGAGCCCGAGGAGAAAATATAGAATACACTCAGGGTATATGAGCCCGAGGAGAAAATATAGAATACACTCAGGGTATATGAGCCCGAGGAGAAAATATAGAATACACTCAGGGTATATGAGCCCGAGGAGAAAATATAGAATACACTCAGGGTATATGAGCCCGAGGAGAAAATATAGAATACACTCAGGGTATATGAGCCCGAGGAGAAAATATAGAATACACTCAGGGTATATGAGCCCGAGGAGAAAATATAGAATACACTCAGGGTATACGAGCCCGAGGAAAAAATATCACTCAGCGTTAGCTGAGGTAAATAATCTTACCCACGAGGTGACCCAAGTGGTGGGGATGGA
>NW_010194114.1:0-17989 GCF_000695765.1 Mesitornis unicolor | reverse complement strand
TGGGTAGAGGTAATGGCTCCTTTGCTTGGGGCAGAAAGAAATGGGGGACTGGGACCATGAGGCCTCCGCCTCATTTCACACTCCTCCAGGCATCCAGATAACACCAGATATGGATCTAGTGATGGTTGCCACCTGCCCAGTGCTTGCCACCTCCCTGGTGCTTGGTTTCATGCTTCCAGGCATTGCAGCTACCTGGCTTGGACTTTGTGACTTTTTCTCTCTCTCTGCAGTCCCTATCATATATCCTCAGTGCTAAGGGAAAAAATCTGGAAGCACCAAACCTAAGCTTGCAGATGGATGACTGGAGAGTGGTCTATCAAACCATCTTTTTGGAGTCACTGAGATGTAAGGTCTTGGAGCAGGCCAGATGCAGCACACTGAGATAGAGGAGACTGAGCAGATACATGGCCATCTTCACATTGATTACCTTGGATTGTGTATGTTGCATAGGGTGGTGAAAATAAGATATGACTCTCTTCCTTCCCTCACCCCATAAATCCCTTAGTCCTTGATTTAATCCTAGGACTGGCAGATCATTGATCAAAGAACTCCTTTCCTGAAGGAAAGACAGAACAGATGACTTCCATTACCAGCATAACACTGGTGATTTTGACACAAATATTTGCTAAAAATAAATACAGCATAGGAAAAGCTTCCCCAGATGCATTGGAAAACTTGCCTTTCATCCTCTCCTCCTTTGGATCTCCCATATCAAGTGAAGGCAGCCATTTATGTCGACTATCTCTGCAAAACAATAAACATCTACATTCATTAGCTGAGCTTAGCTCTGCATGCAAAAGGCAAGCAACCACCCCACACGGAGCGCTATCAGGAAACTCTGCAATCCAGATAGAAACGCAACTCCTCAGAGGACCGTGGTTGCCTACAGGGTGATAGAGAGGGTGATGTGTCCCTAACCAGGGCTGTGGGACTGTTGTGACTCTTTGGGATTGTCGTAGACCCAGGAGCGTGTTGGGAAGTGAGAGTGCAATGAGAGTAAAGATGCGGAGGTTGCATCAAGGCTGTGATACAGAAGGAATTCCCTTTCCATGGGATATCCAGGCAGCTGAAATAACTTCAAAAAAATGGGGGCGATGAACTCTGAGAGGAGCAGTGTGAGAAGAGTAGACAGAAGAGAGTAGAATATAAAAAGGGTATTTGTTCACAGAGTGATGACAAATTGGGGACAAGGAGCTGCCGTGTGTGACATTCCTGGGAGAAACGTTTTGCTTAGCCTTCCTATACACACTCTTACTTGACCTTAGTTGTTCCTCCCCAGAATCACTCTCTGCTGTCCTCACACTCTAAAATAAAAATTCTCTTTGTCTTAGAGGGAAATGTACCCATGGGAAGGGAATCAGGTATCAGGGAATGCCAAGTTGGGGTTTTCTTGGCCATGTGTCATGGTGAGACCTCCAAGCAATGATATGTGAAGTTTACAGGGAACCCTTATAAACCTCCATGTGGCCCTTTATGCCAACAAGATCTCTCATATGTGTGTGAAATATGCATATAAAACACATTTATGTGATTGAGCTAATTTGAAGGAAATCGCTGATCCACAGAGGTAGGTCATGCAGGGTTTATCCACCTTCTGGTGACTGCCTGGTTTTAGTGTAACTGGATGATTCTGAGTCTTTGACAAGAGTTTCTCAGAATCTTTTTAACGCTGAAAATCATATTATTGTGTGAAGGGCTGAGCAGACAGATATACCTGTTGCTTGCTCAGGAACATGAGCCTCTCTGCCTCTCTCTAATATGAAGGATTTTGAGAAGGAGCTTCTCCTGGTAATCTAATGTAGTCACCTTCTAACTGATTGTGCTGTAAATATTAGAGACATCTGTGAATTTTTCCACAGAACTGAGGAACAGTTAGGGGTGGATTAATGGACTGAATTAAATGTTGTCATCACTTGTAAAGTCAGTTTACTTAGGCTGTAATTATAATCTGCCTGAAATTATAAGAACTGTGATGTGGTTACATGCACTCTAGCAAGGACGGCAGCTAGCACAGGAGAGAGTGGGAGGGAAAGCTGGAGTTTGGCAGTGCTCATCACTATTGCACAAAAAGCAAATTCTCCTTGAGCCCAGCCAGAAGTGTATCTCTCTCTGAACCGTTAATACTTGCAGCTCTTCAGATTTTAATGCTCGTGAACACTTAGAATAGAACCACCAATTTGCTGATAAATAATGGAAAATTGAGGTTTTGGGGAGGGGGAGATAAAATAATTCATAAATGCTTGCTGAATTTTGTAAGTTTGATTTTGTTTTGTTTTGTTTTGTTTTTTTAAGTATGGGTTACATTGTAAAATGCAAAGCTTTATTTTCCATCCATACTTTTTCTAGCAATAATGATTTAAGGGGATAGGCAGTAAAATGTCATAAGGAATAAATCTTTTTTATAGAAACTAGTACATCAGGATAAAAACATTATGGAGCATATAAGAAGTGATATGTACTTTAAAAGTTTTAGATTAAAAGAAAATTATTTTAGATATCGTTTTTTGTTTTGCCAGGACCCAAGTTGATCATATTTCTCCTTCATTTTGTCTCAAATTACTTTTTGCAATTATTAAATTCAACGTCAAAACAGAAATAAATGTACTTCATCTAGCTTTATACCTACTGCTTAAGCTCTATGTTAATTCATAAATCACTGAAAAAAGGATTTTAGGAGGAATACTTGTTTGTAAACTTACAGTGCATTTTATTAACAGTCATAGCCAAATAAAAAAGAATTAAAAAAATGTAAACAGATACTTTATAATAGCATTAAAAAAAACAACCCACAACAAAAAACCCCTGACATATCAGGATTAGCCAAAATATTTATTTCACATTGATTTCATTAAGTAAACTTTTAAAAACTGTATTTCTTCCACAAGTGGCAATTGTCCCCTGCAGCCAATTTTTCCAAATCGGTTGAATAAGAAGTTATATTATTCACAACAGAATAACACTACTGTTTCTGCTCATTAGTATCTCATCTAAAGCTGTGTGGCTCTGTGCAGTTCCATGTTGAGCATGTTGTGCACTTTCATGTCAAGTTTCAGCAGAAATTTTCAGAATTATTGGTTCTTTTTCCTTAATTCACTTAGGTAAAGTTTCAAAAGATGTCTTAAGCTACTTTTGCCAATGAAACTTAGTATCCGTGGATGAACCCATTACTTGTGGAATGTTTCTTGAGCTTTTTTATTACTCTTATGTTGTTTTAATGGTATCAAACCAGAAAGTTTTGTTGCAGCAGCCAAAATTCACAGTTTCCTTTCACACGGATAAGCTCAATCATCTCCACTTTGTTTGTGAACTGAGAAAATTGTTTGATTATAAGGCTAAGTCAAATAAGAAAACACTTAATCAAGTGTATGTTGATTATACAATCTGCAATGGGTTTATTTAAAGTTACAAGCTTCATAACTTGGAAACTTAACAATGCTACTAAAATTAGGATGTCTATATTACCAGAGTTCTCACTAACTGTGACATTTCCTTATCCCTTCCTGCAGTCCTGTTTGTTTTTTTGGGCACTGGGCAACACAGGAAAATAAGAGTTGGACCTCCTTCACTGTAAGGAGTGAGGAGACAACTGAAGTCAAAGCACTGAAGTCTGAATGCCAAAACTTTGACAAAGCAAAGGAATTCAAACTGTCTAGGGTATAAATATCAAGTCCAAGATCAGAATTAATGATATTGAATAAAAATGTATTTAATTTTATTTTTTCCAAAATGGAGACCAATTATGAACTAAGGCCATGTAATCAGACACCAGATTTATGGGTCAGCTGGTGGTAGGGACAGTGACTCAGCACATGACACTTGGTACAGCTTTTCTTACCTACAAGTCAAGAGTTCAGCCTCTGATCATTTTTATGTGTACTCTATCTTGGAGCCCCAAACCTGCACCTACACAAACTTTTTAGTGCCAGTGCCAGGATACGAGACCTGAAAACAATAATTTGTCATAAAAGCATTCTCTAAATGTTTATCTAAAAGAACGTTAAAATAATTCTTCCGGACTTCAGCAATGTAGACATAAGGTTTATCAGAGAGATGAATTCATTGGCCTGTCACTCTATGATGTTTGCTATTACAACCTCCAATCCTTAGAGTACATTTCCTCAGTTTCCTTAGTTTACTAATAAATGAGGCCATTAATGTTTCTTATCTACCCTAGATCAAAAAATACTAACTATTGACAATCCATTTTTAAACAGAAATAAGAGAAAGGCTGCTGTTTGTGGAGCAGTAGAGGTTGCTACCCTTGTCTTCCTTTCTCATGAAAGGAAAGAGGATGACGGGAAAAGAAAAGGATTTGGGGAAAGGGCTGAAAAAATGTATAGGTGAATCAGTCAAGTAGAGGTCATGGATGAAATATGTATTGGGAAGTCGCTCCCCTCCTTGAGATTGACATGAAATGTATTACATTGAGCTTAGCCTTGGAGAGGCAGCAAAATAGTCCTTGTGCTTTGAGTTTCCAAATAAAGCCCAACAGCTATTAGTGAGGCTGAAACCTGGATTACAGTACAAGGCACTGCTCTGCCTGGAGTCACTGAAAGTGGTTTAGAGAGGTAACAGAGTGCATCTGATTTGTTGCAATGTCTAGGCTCTGTCCACAAGTTCAAAGGAACCCAAAACCAGGGTTAGGTCAGCAGTTGACAAGGTAAGGAAATGTGAGAAGCTGCTGAACTATTAGAAGTAAATCCTCCACGACTTTGTGACTCTGTAGCAGAATATCATTTGGAAATGCAAAGTGGTTGGTAACACTCACAGGGACTCTGGACTTTAATAAATTTGGTCAATGATGTGCAATTTTCCTATTTTGTCCAGAATTACTCCTCCTGGACACTTTGAATTTTAAACTAGGTAGAACATTTATCATGTGGCCAAGCTACGAAGGCATTTTACAATAGAAATACCTAATGTCCTTAATAAAGGAGAGTTTAAGGTGAGAAGTCACAGAATCTCCAAGAGATGACTTCTGTAGAACAGCTATTCTCTACTCTGCAGGCACCCATTCCCTTCATACTTATCAACCTGTAATGCAACAATCTCAGCCCAGCACCTGGAGGTAGGACCACCTGTAGAACATGATGTACAATGAAAATTCTTCTTCTGAATGAAGGTGATAACACCATGGCATTATTTTTGTTTACAGACACCCCAAGGCTTCCATGAGTACAGTTTGTTGGGTGTTTACAGCCGAGGTTTAATATGAGGCTAAATATAGTCAAATAGTTCCTTCATCCTCAGTCTGCATTGTGACATGGCAAGGCTTTTGAAGAGTAAGTAGGCCATCCAAAACAAAAGCAGTAAATTAAATTCAGCATCCCTAATGAGTGGTGTTTTCTGAAGCTTCTGTTACTTTCATGACATCTCACCAGAGCTATTTATGTCTAAAGGGAGTTAGGAAAAAGATCACATATTGTACAGAGAGCACAGTGTTAAATTTATGCAAAGTGAAGAAAAGTGTTATCTAAAAAAATATTTATTTCACCATTTTTGCCTGGAGGATTGTGCTTTTTTATATCTTTAAGGACAGCAGTGCTATATTAACATCAGGTTTAAAATTCTTATAAATATTAAGAACAGGTCTAATCTGTAACATTTATATAAAGCAGTACATCAAGCTTACCATATTGTGTAGAAGGAAAGAAAACACTTTCACTGCACCACTGCCTATTCTTCAACTAGACTTAAAAACTGGAAACAAAAGATACCTAAAAGAAAAGATGTTGAAAAGAAGCAGAAGGATGCTGCACTAGCTTCTTCAGTATTTTCTTTGCTTTCACTCGAAATTTAATTCCTTTGTAAGGAGCTTGAATAGTTACAGCAAAATTGTGGTAGTTCAGAGTGCAAAAGAAAAATGTCTGTATCTGCAGCAACAATAGGTTGTTGGTGTGTGAACATCTACTGCCTTTGGATGCATCCCTCCACTTACACTTAAAAGTACTCCCTTGCAAAGGACCTCTTGCAGAAATGTTCAAGGACATCAAACAAAGAATTCCCATGTTAAAAACTGACATGTTAAAAACAATCTTGTCTCCAAAGATATCTAATTAAAATGCATGTATCATTTTAACAGTGGAATCGTTTGGTCTTAAGCATCAACTCACTTTGCTCTCCAGGAAAGTGTTTTAAAGGGAACTCGCAGCAATAGACTGACCTGAAGTGAAGTACTCTCTCCTTCAGTCCTCCCTGCAACCGTATGGATGCCAATATCCTGAACTGATTACTAACAGTGGGAGTGCTGGTAGGTGTCAGAGCAGAACAATTTTATTTTTATAGCACAGATCATCTGCATGTAGGCATAATTTAACAAGAAGCAGCCAAAACAATTTCACAAATATTAGTTGTCTAAACCTTTTTTTTTGTTGTGGAGTTAGGTTTTTTAAAAATTTTCAGGAGTTTTCATTCCCTTATTTATTCCTTTTTACAGCTTCCATTAATTTCAGGTGAATGGTTCGTGCATAATTCCTCTGGTTTTCTAAATGGAAGCAGCATTCTATGTTGAGATTTCCCAATGACTTTCTTATTAGAAGTCACTGAAGGCTGGACACTGTCTCCTAGGGGTCACTCATGTGACACTCATCTTTCACTGAAACAGTTGCCAAGATGTAACCTGTACCCATAGAGGATGTTCCATAATATTAAATATGAATGAACCTGGATTCTCTGTTGACACCTAGTCCTTTCTCTAATATTCACTTTATTAAAAAAAAAATAAAAATTAAAGCACAAACAAGGTTCTTCCTCCTGCTTCTCACTATCTTAACAGAATAAAAATCATAGACTCTACCTGTATGTTTTCTGGCAGACTGCACTCTATATTTTGTTCTTCAAAACCAGGAGGGAGCTCTCATATCTCCCTCGGCAGGCTGTGCAAGTGTCTGGCTAAAAAATAACCACCAACAGAACCTCCAAGACTTCTTATGGTTCAGTCTGCTCAGAAACTACCTAGGATTTCCAGCCTGACCTCAGAACCAGTTGTCACTCCAGCTTTATGTGTGTACCAAGACTGTCGGATGCTGTCACAGAATACTGATAGGATTCAGTTTATTTTACTGCTTTCTCTTTTTTTTGATAGTTAAAGCTTGAGACATGGTGGACGGGGAAATCTTTGACTGTATTCAGTTTATTTTGTGTACTATGAAAGAAAGATATAACTGATTTGTTCTCTTGTCCCTGGGCTAATGATGTAACATGGGAGCTGCCCTCGACTGCATCAGCTGGCAATCAGCTGAGGAATTGTACCTTTTCTGGCTATTTGGCCCTGTAATCTCCCTACCCTGACATTGTTCAGCCCTAGAGAGCAGAATAATGTTTCATCCTTATACAGCACATGGTGTTTGCCAAGTTGAAGTGTCGAACTACATTTTTCTGAGAGTAAAGAGAAGGCATGAGAAATTTTCCTCTAATCTAGTGTGTTTTGAATGCTGTTCTTTTCTGTTCTCTGTGAGACCTGGTCACCTCTTGCACTTGAAACTGTTTCAGCTCCTCACTCTATTTTTTTAAAGTAATATGCATTCCTTCTCTGAATTATTTTGTTTATTTCTGCATATACATTTAGAGTGAATTTATTTATTTATTTACTTATTTACTTATATTTGACCTCTCAGGAGAAGAAATAATCTGGTTTAGGCTTTAAGAATTCCAGAAACTCAGACATGAGATAATACCCCCTCTCTGTGCTTCACCTCGATACATATTTAAACACTAAACCTTTAAGGGGAAAGATCAGCAGCACTTCTAATGCAGATGCAGACCTCTGGGAAGCACATCAATGCAAGCTACTGCTCTCGGGGCTTGCAGATTCAAACCCTGTCAGAGTTTATCTGCTGCCAGCTTCAAACTGTGGTTTGACATTTCTGGTCAAGAGGGGTGCCCTTACAAGTCCCGAGAGGGGATGAATCTGAAAAGACAGAGAGGAGCATATTGTCTCCCTACAGCAGTACGCTGCCGGCTTCCACTGCAGATACCTGTTACCAGCAAGACATTGCTTTGAGGGAGCTCATCACAGCATGATCTTACTTGTGCCTGCAGTAGCAAGCCGTCAAAGCACAGCCAGAAAGAGAGAGATGGCACGAAGCATCAAAGGGGAACTGCTAAAGACTGAATAGGAATGAAAATAAAAGCTGCAGCCAGTGTAACTCCCTTCCCAAAGGGAGGGAGCAGAAGTGCAATGTAAGAAGGAGTGGTCACGGGAGACCTCAGGGCCAATTCACTCCTCCTGTAACCCAGCTGTTACAATAGGCTGGGAACTCAAGTGAGAAAATCATGAGAAAATTGCTGCAGTGCACAAAAGATGCTTGTATAATGCTGCAGTGCCACATCTCAAAGCTGCTGGGGGGCTGAGATACTACATTGCATTTTTTCCTGCTTTAACAGATGAGCTGTGGAGCTGAAACTCTTTAGCACTGCAAAATCCACATCTGCTTTCATACATAGTAGGATGACAATTGTGCAGGAGGCCAAGCCTATCAGGCCAGCGCATGGACCTGAAAGGGGCAAGGAGACTGCTGGCAGCCACAACCCACATGTTTGTCACCATCAAGCTAGGTTGCTCTCACTCTCTGGAAAGAGAATATGAGGAACATTTCTCACTGGTACAGGAATGCAACTGTTTGTCTTCCTGTGGTTTAGGTATCCAAAAGAAAGTAATTCCCAGGAGTAAGTTCCTTACTACTGTCAGTCCATCTCAAGAGCAAGCTTGAATACTTAGACCTAACCCTTAAGCCAGTGAAAGACTCTCATTCCACTTACATCAGCCTTCAAGCCATGTATCCCTGTGACAGGAATTGAATTTCACTGGCATCATGCAGATTATCAAGGCCCGAGACCAAGCCTTGTACTCAGCTTTAGAAGTTAAGAAACAGTCACTAGTCAGGTGTACCCAAAGAGCAAACCGCAGAAAGCTTTTCACATTGTAAGTGCTACACTGCAGATGGCCAGCCCTTTACATTCCTGAGCCTACTAGAAATTTGAACAAAGATTGGAAAATAAGTCTCCTCCTGCTCCTCAGCTAGCTTTTTGATCCCAGAAGACTCCACAAAATCCCAAAGATACTTTGCTATTGATATTGTTTATATGTGAGAAGCTGTCAAAATTTGTGATGACAATTCCTCTAGGCAGATTGAAGAGGCTGCCTGCAGGGTTGTAAACCATCATATAGGTATAAATAACTCTCAGGAAAATAAAGGAAAGAGCTTGGTAGGTGCAAGTCAGAAGCAGAGGAAATCAAATAATCATTGAAATGCTAAGAGGGAAATAAGGAGTAAATAGGAATATTTGGAGAATTTAGGGCATAGCTGAGAGTCCATGGATTTTCCAGAAAATGGACCTAAGTACATTCAGATAAGAAAATGAGGGTCTCCCAAAGAGGAATAGAGAAGCACACAGCTGTGTTACTTGGACTTTTGCAACCCTAGCAAATAGACAAAAGAAGGCATTTTGTGTTGCTGTCATAAAAAGGTGTTTGAGGTTTCCTGTTGAAAGCATCTGTGCACTAGTTCTGTGAGATACTACATCTTTATTGAATGTATTGCAAAAATAAGTCACTTGGGCTAGTGCTTGAGGTTTTAGGACTTTCCTTTGCCCTGAAGTTACAGTGTTAAACAGGACTTTGATGGATTTGATACTGCTCACAAACGACTGCGAGCATGGCTGTTGCATTAGCGTGGACCCACACACACTTTGGTCCTAGACTGAACTAGCTGTTGCCACGTGTTATGGTTTAACCTTTCTTTGCCAAAATATACTGCAACTTCACCATTACGATGTAATTCACTGATCATATCATACTGGGTTCATATTCAACCTCAGAAGAACTTCCTGATAGTTAAGTAAAATTTTAAGTGCTTACCTGATTCCAAGAGGATTGCGTTATCAGGATTGTATACAGGGGATGGGTTTTATTAGACTTCATCTTACTCTTCCCATATCAAAAGGTTTGGACTCCATAGTATGAATGAGCTCTTGGAATAGCTTATGGAGCATTTACACTACACAAATTTGGTGCTCTTTGTCAGTAAGAATAAAAATGTATTCTGGACTTCAGTGCAGCTGTATTCAGGATGAGCTGGCTGTCTTGATTACCTGAGACTCTGATTCAAAACTGCATGTCTTCTGTGAAGTCCTATACACATATGCTTATATTTAAATATAAATACTATGTTATACTCTTTTATAACCAATGGAGTTTAAGCACATGCTTAATGTAAGCACACATTTAGGTGTTTCCTTGAATAAAGGCAAATTTCCCTCCTCTGTCTGAGGAGGGAATGCAGCTTAACTCAGGATAGCAGTGATATTTTCTGGCCCCAGCTGTCATTCTGACCCCTTTCTTAAAAAAAATCTGCATAAATAAATGGTTCACCTGCTCTTGCAGCAAGTGCTGAATCTCCACAATTTACAGACTAGTGGTTTTAAGTAAATCAGGACTAATTTTAGCCTGTGGACTCTGGCAGTTAAGCAGCTGGGGCAGCCTATTTAGCTGTACCCGAAGTAGACAGCTACATCAGGAAGACCCGTGAGCATGGAAGGTGATGGTGATGGTGATGGTGATGGTGATGGTGATGGTGATGGTGATGGTGATGGTGGTGACCAAAGCCACTCCCAGCTGCACAATCCCTGTCTCAGACTCCTATCATTTTTCTAGGCTCTGTCTTGAACCACAACTGTGAGTTTTACACTTTTGCATTTAATAAGACTGAATTAAATCAAAATGCACAGTCACTTGCAAAAGAGAATTCTGGTCCTGTTAGCTCTCAGCAATCTTTCCAAACCGTCTTTCTATTGAGATCTCTCTGCTCTGATGTGCAAAATTCAGACACAGAAAAAGATGGATGAAAAACTGCCTCCCAAGTGCTTTTATGGCTTTGAAATTATAGTTTATTTTTCCACCTTATTCTCCCACGTTATGATAATCATTATTATCTCTTTTTCCTACATCTTTTTAACAGAATGACACCATTAACAGTCGAGCAAGTTTTTTTGCTATCTATTATTCCTCTGCAGTTTTTAAGGAACAATGTTCATTTAAAAATTCAAAGTGGCAACCTCCATCTGTGGCTCCGTGGGGCTCAGGGCTATAAACATGGAGGTTCCACTTTGCTTTTCATTTTTAAGCATGATAAAATACAGCTTATTTAGGTCATTGCACATTCTTTTTTTTTTTAGTTTTCCTTTCTTGTGAGGGATACGAATTCAAAACAAAACTATTTGCTACTGACTTCAGTCTTCCATGCTATATTACACATGAATTACAAGCTACGTATCAAGGTTTTTCTAAGGTTAGCTATCACCCTACTATTTGAACATCTTCTATAAGATCCAGAAACCTGGTAAGGGTTAATCTAGGTCAATCTACCCAGCATGAGAAAAACTGTGGTCTTATCGCAGGTTAAAATAACAGTAAAAACCAAAGTAGAATCAAACAGCAATATAGGCTTTTGTTTGGTTTGGCAGGAAACTCTGTAAGGGTTTTTTCATGAGCTGAAACTGTTAGTTAAAAGGCAAGTGCCTTTGTCTATACAGCTTTTTAAACTGGAGTTAATAATGAGAGGTCCATCTTTATTTAATAATAACAGCGTATAACAGTGTAGATTCACCCTACCTATGTCCCTTTGTCATCAGGAACAAAGCTGAAGGTTATTGAGGATAATTTCCTTATTTACTTTGTTCCACAAGCAAGTAAAAAGCACGAGTCAGCTTGCGCATTTGGGGGAGTTGCCGCAAGAGAGCAAAGTCAAACACATCTGTTTGCATTTTGCTTGGAAAGAAATTCAAATTATGTTGGCCCTCCTTGTAGCATCCCGCAGCCTCAGTGCAGCTCTTGGAGCCCACAAACCCCCCTCCCGCTCCGTCAGTGGACTCATGTGCTTGGACTGCATTACAAAACCCCCAGGTGTACACAGTAAAAGCAGGAACAGACACTCGGCAGGGAACTAATCCCAGCCTGTGGAGTCTCCTGTCAAAAGAAGAACCAACACTAAATCAGGTGAGTGTGGCCATTACCAGGCAAGGCCCTGAAGACCTGTACAATGATATATTTAAAGCAGGAGAGATTATATGGTCACCCTAGACCATTCAGATGGCAAACAAGCTGCATTGCTCACCAGCTTTTGAGCCTGCAGGGCACAGAGCTTTATTCCAAGGCAGTCAAGTTCAAAGGCTTCACAGCAAGACCTATTTTTCTGTGCTCCTTCCCCTTCTTGTCTTCATTGAGACATTATTTTTTATAAAAAACCTGTTGTATTTCTGCATTTTATTTATACTGCCAGGGATTTTTTCTGCATTGATATATGTTAGAGCAGGTCTTTAAAGTAATCATAGCAAGACTTGGCAACAGTGATTCAGAGGCAACTGGATCTGCCTTGGCACACCCCTAGTTTAAAAGATACCTCACTGCAATTAATTAGCTGGAATCTGAGAGTTTCCAGAAGGAAAGTTTTATGAGTTACCTCTTTCCTCTGGGAAGGTATCATTCAAGCCAAATCACTGTTAACTGACATATTCACTCTTGAATTCTTTCAACTCAGCATCCACCCAGACTGTTTTCGCTCTTCAGAGGAGAAGTGCCTGTGGAAAGCTATGCACTTTTATCCACATCTTACTGATTCTTTTCATTTATTTATTTTTTCAGAGAAAAAAAGAGAAAAAGGTACATTTAATGTTGATGTCACTGCTTTTGACACTGAAGTTTTCACTCTGCCTGCAGAACAGATGGAGTATTATAACGCCAGCAGGGCAAACTTCCCTCACTGCACAGTGCATCTTCTTTTCTTCATTAAAGCCAGTGGAAAGAGTCTCCTGAATACCAGATGCATAAACAGATGTGCTGGCATCAAAAACATTTCCCTACTGCCCCTCCTCAATGGGAAACAGTGCCCACTCAATTACCCACACATGAGAGTCCTCTCCTCAGTAATATCAGCAGTAGAGGAGTCTCTAACCATCAGCTGGTGCTGACGTCCAGCTAGCACCTCTGTCAGGAAGATTGTCTCAGCCAGCACCTCTTCTGTAGTCCTCCTCCTTTGGTTGCGATTTGTAGGAAACTTGGATCAGGCCCTGAGAAGACTCATGAGGTTCAACAAGGCCAAATGCAAAGTCCTGCACCTGAGTGGGGGTAATCCTCATTATTAACATGGGCTGGGGGATGATGTGATAGAGAGCAGCCCTGCAGAAAAGGACTGGGGGCTACTGGTAAACAAAATACTGTACATGAGCCAACAATGTCCACTTGCAGCTAGGAAGGTCAACAATATCCTGGGCTGCAACAAAAGAAGCATGGCCAGCAGATGAAGGGAGGTGATTCTGCCCCTCTGCTCTGGTCAAACCCCACTTGGAGTACTGTGTCCAGCTCTGAAGCCCTCAATACCAGAAGGACATGGAACCATTGGAGCAGGTCCAGAGGAGGGCCACAAAAATGATCAGATTGCTGGAGCACCTCTCCTATGAGGACAGGCTGAGACAGTTGGGATCATTCAGGCTGGAGAAGAGAAGGCTGCGGGAAGACTTTATTGCGGACTTCCAGTACCTGAAGGGGGCTTACAAGAGAGCTGAGGAGGAACTGTTTACAAGGGCATGTAGTGATAGGACAAGGGGCAATGGTTTTAAACTAGAGCAGGGTAGATTTAGGTTAGACATTAGAAAGAAATTCTTCACCATGAGGGTGGTAGATCACTGGAACAGGATGCCCAGTGAGGTAGCGGAGGCCCCATCCCTGGAGATATTCAAGGCAAGGCTTGATGGGGCTCTGAGCAACCTGGTCTAGTTAAAGATGTCTCTGCTCACTGCAGGGGGGTTGGACTGGATGACCGTTAAAGGTGCCTTCCAACCCAACAATTTCAGTGATTCTATGATTCTAAGAAAGGATAGGCTCCAAGTCTATTAATTCATCTCCTTGTTCACCTGAAAAGAGGGGAACTGTCTGGGAGCTCTCCTCTGCCCTACAACAGCTCTAGCAGGACTCCATCTGAATGCAGGTTGAGAACACCACCTTTGGAAGGGATGCAACCAGATCCTCTTCTCCAGGAAGGGACATTTTGCTGCCTGCTTCTCTGGATGATGATGTTTAAAGACTTGGAGAGGAAGCTGAGAGAGATCTTTCTGCCTTCTCCTGTGTCTCCATTTAAGGGTCAGAGAGCAGGATTTTCTCTCTATTGTCCCCTACCCTCCCAGGGGGAGGATTAAAAAAAAAAAACAGAATAGAGAAAAAGATGCTTCACACAAGGTTGGAAGTTAAGACTGCAACAAATTTAATCAAAAACAACAGGGGAAAGGAAAAGGGAATTAATAAGGGGCAAAGGATATTTAACTATTTACAAAACCCGATCCCAGTAGTCCCAAGTGGAAATGTTCAAGCAGTGCCTCGTGGCCGCTGCGACTGCTGTGACTCGTCACCAGGGACCGTAGTGGTGCCGGGGAGCAGATGGTGGTGGATGCTGCCGAGTACGTGGAGCTAGGCCCAGTCGTCCCGAGATGCGATGCGACAGGAAGCAGCCCAGGAAAAGCCCGCAAAAACCTCGTTTTTTTATAGACTGTGGCCGGAAAGGGGAGGGAACAGTACTGATCTCTGACCCTCCAGGGTCCTACAGACACCACCTGTCCTTCTTTTCAGGCTGTTAACCCTTAAAACATAACATCCTGTTCCTTCTCCTCTGATTTACTGCAACAGGAACAAACCTAACCATTATAGCCTTAATAGTAGTTCCATATTTTTCTCCTGGCCCAGGAAGGCAAAGGCTCATATGACTTATGTGAAAATTTAATGTTTCCTTTATCCATCAAGGATCATTCAGGGCTCTTTAAGCTCAAGTCATTTAAGCCATAGTTACTGGGAGATTCATCGTTTGATAAATAGCCTTTCTCAACAGAATGATTAATAATAGGATTGATACTATCAGTGGTTCTGTTTCATGCTGTACTCTGGCAATCGTGTTACCATTTTGCTTTGGGTATAGGATGCCTCTTTATCAAACCATGCTTTTTCCTCTAAACCTAGGGAGTATAAGTTATCGTTGCATCATAAATTTTTAAATATACCCTGTTTGAAAGCAGACTGATTTCCTGTCTGACTTGCTCATCTATTACCTAGAGAGGATGAAAGTGAAGTTTTTGTTATGTAACCTCACCCTGATCTGATTATTATGCATGAAACCGCATTGCAAGCACTTTAGTGTGAAAAAACTTGGGAAACTCTTATAGTAAACAAGGAGAAACTAAATGCATGGATTGGATTCCATCAGGAAATCCTAACTCTAAAATCCACAACAAGTGGTCTGAAATGTCACACAATTAATTACCATTTAATTTATGCAGGAACTCATTACAAGTGTGAGCAGGGATGAGCAAACTGAACAGAATTAAACAATTCCCTTGGTTATAGACTGTATTATCAAAGAACTTTGGACATGAACCACAGCTCCAGAATTAAGCTAGGTTTTAAATTTCCTGGTGCATCAGAGAAATGACATTTTTTATTTTTGTCATTACTCTTTTGCCTTGAGTAACTGGAAAATTAGGAAGGATCAGCAGGGAGAGAAGACATTTTCTGAAAAGCTGAAAAGTAATGATTTAATATGCTAAACATCCAGAGAGACCTCTCTTTTTTTCCCATGCCCTCGTCAGCATCCAGCCATTTATTTACCCCAGGGCTAACAAGTGAAAGCATTACTAGATGAGACCTGATGCAGCTCATGCTTTCTTTGCACCATATCAGAGAGGGAAGGAGAAGAAAGGATGAGCATATCCTATATCCTGCAAAAGCAGCTGTTTGGGTCCTCTCAGATTGCCTCTGGTTCCTCAGCATTGCTCTTTAGCAAAAAAAAAGGTCAGGAGGGGGACTAGCCCACTTTTCTCATATCCTAGCAGCCATTACTTTGCAGGAACAATGTCTCAAATTAGGACACACACCATATTTGATTTTAGGTTATGTAAATGTAATCAAATCTAATCTCCTCACTCTCTGTGTTATAGGTCTGTCAATTCCTTCAGAAGATGTCTTCAGAGAGAAGAGTCTGTGCATGGGTCTATAAGCAGAACAAGAGATGTGATTCAGTTTCCTTTAAAGTCAAGAGGAGAGTTTTCACTTGCTAAAATGGGGGCTGCCTTAGGATTACACATTGCTTAAACCAGGTTAAAACATCTTCCAGCTGATTTCTTACTAATAATATTTATTAGATTTTCAGTTTTTGATGCCTGCAGCTTAAGCACCAGTGCAAATAACTACATGTAGATGCCTTAAATTTTAGTTAAGGCCTGCCTGTGAATTGATAACACTTGTTATCCATGCCTAATAGGATAAACTAAAGCATTTTCGCCAGAAACTGACTAACAGATAACAGGAGCACCTGCACCTGCAAAGAATAAGCCGCATTAGTTAGGGCATAAAACAAATATTAAACATTTTCAGCAAAATGTCTATTCCTTCACCAGTTGGTTGTTGGTTTTTTTTTTACCTTGTTCTTTAAGCAGTATTGTACTTTATGCTGCAGTATCAACTGATTGACATTAGAGATTATATTATTATTATTTTTGAAATGGCATGGAAAGTATATTTCCAATTTGAATGTTTGTCTCCTGGTAAAGATAATTAAATTGCTTTTTTTTTTTGTTTACTGTGCATTTTGAGAGGAAAGTTTCACTCCACACATCTGTGATCATGCACTGATATTTAAAGATCTTTGTACCAGATTTAAAGAAATTTTTATTATAGGGATTTTACAAACATCACCAAAACAAGTGTGCCAAATCTGGGCAATTTAATAATATGATAAATTTGGAAAGAAAACTAAGTGGGATAAAAAAGAGGGATGAAAAGAGCTGCATAGTTATTATGAGAGCATAATAGTATCTCTGGTTCTTGTTTAGATAAAGCTGATTCATAGAATGATAGAATCATATAATTGCTATAGTTGGAAAAGATCATTAAGATCATCAAGTCCAATCATTAACTAACTCTGCCATGCCCACTTCTAAACCATGTCCCTGAGCACCATATCTAGATGGCTTTTAAATACATCTAAAGACGGTGATTCCACCACTTCCCTGGGCAGCCTGTTCCAGTCTTTGTAACCCTTTCAGTGTATATGCTTTTCCTAACGTCTAACCTAAACCTCCTCTGGAATAACTTGGCACTATTTCCTCTTGTCCTGTTGGTTGTAACTTGTAAGAAGAGACCCACGCCCACCTATCTACAACCTCCTTTCAGGTAGTGGTAGAGACTGATAAGGTCTTCCCTCAACCTCCTTTTTTTCACACTAAACAACCCTGAGTTCCTCAGCTGGTCCTCAGAAGACTTATTCTCAAGACCCTTCACCAGCTTTGTTGCCCTTCCTTGGACCCTCTCCAGCACCTCAATGCCTTATACTGTGATGCCCAAAACTGAACACAGTACTCAGACATACTCTGTAGTTTTCATTAGATAGACAGACTTAGTATAATAAGAGTGATGAGATACATTAGTATGTCTGTTAATATTTAAACATATTAGTTTATTTTCAAAGTTACACAAAAATTGATTGTAAGCAACAACAGATCAGCTTCCAATTTAGAAAGACCTATGTTCATGGATCATTGAAGTTAAGTTTCTATTCATTTTCCAATAGTTTTACAACAAGAAAGTGGTTTTTTATGATGAAATGGGGATTTTAAAAACTCTAGCCAAATCAGTTAGCTCTGCTTGCATTGGCTTTGCCAATGTGTATTTAGGAATCATCACTTAGCAACAAAGCAATATTGTTCCATCGCACGCTTTTTTAATGTGCCAATATCAACATAACAAAAATACAGATTAGCAGCAACACTTGCATTTCACACGGTGTTCGTATGAAATCATCAACAGGATGGAAATCTCTGAAAAAGAGCATCTGGTGGGCTGTGCAGATTGCATCACAGTTATCTACAGTGACCTCTCAGACACTTTGGTTTACCACTGGTAGTTCAGCTTCTTATCCACACTTTTTGTATCACAGAATCACAGAATCACAGA
>NW_010194113.1:0-4190 GCF_000695765.1 Mesitornis unicolor | reverse complement strand
CTCCAACCAGACTCCGTCCCATTGACCACGATATAATGAACTCGCTAGCTGGAATTCCTGGCTGCAATTAGAAACTGGATATATCCCCTTTTCTATGAAGAATATATATTTCTTTTCATAAAATCTACTGGCCAACACAAACTGCTATTAAATTTTACAACAGCATTTCTTCAGTTGTGAGGCCTGCAACTTCATACCCCTGGCAAGATCGCTGCAACACAACTAAAAGTGGTATTACTCTAAATGCTTAAATCTATTTATATCCAGAAAAGGAAAAAATTAAAAAAAACAATATATTTTTCTTAAATTAAATTCAAAATCCAAAAATTTGAATACATCAATACAATTATTTCTTGTACCTAATCACAGGCCCAGGATTTTCCTCTGCCAATCCCACAGCTTTGATCTGCCATCAAGGGAACCAAGAAATCCCTCCCTGTCCATATGAGCAACTGTCTTTGTATTCCAGCTTTGCCTTTGCAGGTCCCAGATGAGATTTCTTAATCACTTAAGACTTCATGGCACATAAGAAAGTTTATGGTGCAGATGGGAAATTCAGCATCTAGGCAAATCAAGAGATCTTTTCAACCCCAAAAATACTTCTTTTCGTAGAGAAAGAAGTTTACAAAAATATTTTACAATTTGTCTCAGTAGTTTTGTGTTTGTTTGCTTACTTTTGGTAAATCGTGCACATACTATGCCGACTTTAAAAGTATTTGAGGAGAGTTTTTAATACCACAATATCACCATGGAAGAGCTCGACCATATTTATAGTACCCTATGAATGGAAATTAACCATTAAGCTTGCTAGTTCATGTAAGAGTACTAAAATCCAATTGTTTGTTTAAAAGGCAAATTTTGACTAGAGAGGTATTTTCAGCTCCATTTAAGCTAACACTTAAATTATACTAACTTTTTAAATTTCTGTAATGATTTTAAGTTCCTTCAGTCTCTGAGAACATCACACGAGCCAGGCTCTGCTCTGGGATGTCCAAGGACAGGACAAGGGGCAATGGTCCCAAGCTGGAGCACAGGAGGTTCAAGCTGAAGATGAGGCCAAAGTTTGTGAGTGTGAGGGTTCTGGAGCATGGCCCAGGCTGCCCAGAGAGGTTGTGGAGTCTCCTTGTGTGGAGACACCCAAAGCCCTGGCCGTGTTCCTGTGTGACTGCTGTGGTGATCCTGCTGTGGCAGGGGTTGCACTGGGGGAGCTTTCCAGGTCCCTTCCAACTCCTCATATTCTGGGATTCTGTGACAAGCATGTCCTGTATGAAATCTTGCACAAAAATATACCCAGAGCATCCCAGATTTGGGAGGCAGCGACTGAAGGTTTCAATATCAAATATTAATTGACTCTGTTCTACCTGATGGCTTTTTGTGCCAAGTATAATTTAAAGTCCCTTCAAAAGCATGAGTGAGGGCAAAAATTAATATATCTGATGATGCATTCGTACTTTTCCTGTTTTCTACTAATACGATGAATGCAGAATAAACAAGGAATTATGTAAATTACTGAAATTATCAGTTACTGGTTACAGACATCTCCATTAAATTCTGACTAAATTCTGATTTCAGCCCTTAATCTATGCAGAAAGCATGCTTAACCTTGCAGGTAACTGCATGAAAAATATGAAGCTATTACATTTCTACTGCTCCAGTGAAAAAATTCAATACAAATATCTTCACTGCTAGAAAAAACCAGAAGAGTCATTTAAGGATAACTGCACATCAAAGTTCAATGTGGAGCAGCTGGCAAAGCTGACACCAACATTCAGGTGACCAACGCAAAAAAAATCCCTCAAAAAGATGCTGTATTTCTTTCCTTTTACCATGACTAATGAGCATCGATCAAATCCAAGTCTTTAACTGCTACAAGTCTTCTCCAGCACAAATATCTTCCTGCTTTAATCAATTTATCTGCCTGTCTGCAGAGAATCAGTTTAGATTTTGGTATCGTTTCTCAGGTAGAAGGGAATTTTTCAGCTTCCTCAAGCTGGCGATCCATTACTTGAAATAAAAGATTTGCCCACTGTGTATTTTCTACAGAAGAGAGAATAAAATATTATAAAAAAGAAAATAAAAACAAACCAGGTGAAGTTATAAAAGGTGCCAACACAGCAAAAATAAACAGACAACGGTGAAAAGAATTTAGCCACAAAATCGAGGTTATTTCGTGAACTGGGATCACTCAAGGTAATGGTGGCAATATAACAAAAATGCAAAAGTATAAAGCAAGAAAGAAAATAACAAAACTGGCTGCTGCTGAAGAGTGGGAATAGTGCACAAAGTAATGACCAGAAGGTTTTAAAGGTCACATAGAAAGCAACACAAGTGCCATACTGCATTCAGTCCTGATACTCAGATTTCAGAGCAGTTACCAAGAAACTAGAGAGAAAGAGAAGGAAGTCTTGTGGCTTCTATACCTTGTGTCTGCAGAATCATATCCACAGTCGAAAATCAAAATACTTTCTCTCTGCCCTGCTATATAGGTATTATTTTTGGATTTCCTTTTATGCTGTCCAATCCAAGCTATACCTAAAAATCTTCCAGATACTATACTTTTATGACATTTTGATTCATCCATATACCAGAAGCTAAGCCTCCTCTCTCCCTCTTCTTGATATCATCATCCTGCATCTCACTTTCTGAACTTTCTGTTAGTGGCAATCTTATTCCAAATCATGCGAGCGCAGGAAACTGTTACAAAGATACTTCAGTATTTTGTTAAGTCACTGCTTTCTCAAACTTCTGCCACTAACTAAATCACCTTTCTGCATCATCTTGCTCACCTTCACTTTTAAAGCTTTTCAAAACTTTCCTATAGACACCCACCGGGCTGTAGTTTAATGAGATTTTACTTCTGCGGCAGTGATGGCTTGAGCAGCGTCCACCTATTCCTCACCACTGCCTCCTATACCCGAGTTCTGCTCTGAGTTCTGCTCATACAAGTACTTCGTCAGGTGCATAATGAAACCAAGAAAAACATCCAGGTGTAAAATAAGCATTTTTTTACTAAGAAAGTTGATTCAGCACAGATCAGCTGTGCAGAAATATTACAGCCTAGCACGGGAGGTGGTGCAGAACACGAACCAACAACCCCTGCTTGAGTTAGCCCTGGAGCTGAAGCATTACTGAAAATAAGCCTTCTGCAATGGGAAGTGGGCTTCAGTCATAAATATAGAATCCCAGCATGGTTTGGGTTGGGAGGGACCTCAAACCCTCCCCAGTCCAACCCCCATGGGCAGGGACACCTCCACCAGCCCAGGCTGCTCCAAGCCCTGGCCAACCTGGCCTTGGGCACTGCCAGGGAGGGGGCACCCACAGCTTCTCTGGGCAACCTGGGCCAGGGCCTCACCACCTCACAGGGAGGAATTTCTTCCTCATATCCAGTCTAAATCTCCCCTCTTCAGTTTAAAACTATTTCCCCCTTGTCCTATCGCTACCTGCTCTTGTAAAAAGTCCCTCCCCAGCTTTTCTTTAGGACCCTTTCAGGTCCTGGAAGGCTGCAATAAAGCATGTCATAAAGCAGCTGCCTAAAGCATTAAACAGTAACTTGGCACCTTTGCCAAAGCTGCGCTTGACACCTGCAGGGAAACTTTCCAAAGATCTGTCTCCTCATTGCTTTCCTTCAGCCCCTTCCAAGCACTTTCCTTGGCTGCACCACATGAAGAACTCAGCGGCGGTTGGGTTGGGTTGGGTTTGGTTGAGTTGTTGTCACCAAACCTTACCTTGCTGATCATTTCTAACTCAATCTGTGTTTGCGCTCCATCTGCCCAAATCCAGCTGCTGACTTTCATTCTCAACAGGGAGACTGAGGCTGGGTTTGCCAGGAATTTACGTAGCACTTAGCACAAACAGAACGGGAACTTTAACCAAGACTCAAAATTAAAGGTACTGAAATACATGAAAACCAGCTTCCCCTCACCTCTCAAAGAATCATAAAAATCATCATTACCTACATGGATATAACAACTACAAGGGGAACTTCTCTTGCTTCCCACCACCCCCTTCACTTTTTAAATCACAAATTAAATCAGGAAGTGTTGGCATAATGCTACGCGTTATGGATCGAGCTCTTATTGTATGGGAACAGATATAGGAAGCAAAATAAGTAAAGGAAAAATAATGAAAAATAGAGAAAATGCATATTTTCTAAAATTTTCTATTACCAAATATACATCATTTAACTTCAA